>NC_081564.1:88018608-88204429 GCF_022355385.1 Mustela nigripes | reverse complement strand
CCAACATGGTGCCGTCAACTTCATCCAACATGGTGCCGTCAACTTCAACCAACATGGTGCCGTCAACTTCATCCAACATGGTGCCGTCAACTTCAACCAACATGGTGCCATCAATTTCATCCAACATGGTGCCGTTAACTTCATAAGGAGTTCATTCCAGAACGTTCTGGGAACATGACTTTATTGACACCGATACTTAAAACCCGGCACAACAGGTCTCAGCTATCGTAGATGCATTATCTTTTCCTCAACCAATTTGATGACTTGCTAAAAAGGGGTCCTACTTTTTACTCTTTTTTTTCCCCTGAAGCATGACCTTAAATATACAAACTTATTATTTATTTTAACAAGGACTTGTTTGTACCATGAAGCTTTAAAGCCAGACATGACCAGCAACTGTGATTATCTCCTTTTACACGTTTCAAAAATGAACACATTCGTGTTTCTTCACTTTCTTGGTTCTTTCCCGTGTGATTTTTGCTGCTAAGGAGTGAGGAGAACACCAGAAGTCTCTGGAGATCAGAAAACGATAAACGTAGCATCTGCACACCTTTTAAAAGAGGGTAAAAGATAATCTTAGCAACTTCGAAAAATGATTCTAGAACATTCGTCAAGCAATCTATTTGCAGCCGCCTCGTAGAGTAGGGATACTGACATCCCAAGTTATTTTGTAGGAAGGAAACTGGGCCAGAAAAAGTTAATATTGCTCCCCGATGGAGCATGGGACCACATGGGTGAGCAGAATGGACCCCAGAGCCCGCAGTGGCCTCTTTCCCCTGGAGCTGTCCTCGAGACGGCTGGCACATCCTCCGCTAGGGCCTCCAGAGCTCTAATTGCCTCTCAGAGCCAGTGACATGGGACCTTCTAATAGGTAAACCATTTCATAATGAGTCCCTCCTGGTCCTTTAGTAAATAAGTCTCTTGGGAAGAAGGCCAAGAAACCTCAGCCCCTCTCTGAGTTTATTTCTAGAGTGATTACTGTCGTGCGTAATTAAGGTCTCTGTGTATCAGATAGGTTCACAGTTAGCAGGAAATGTTTTCAGAAGCTTGGAGTCAAACTGGGGGAGGGGTGGCAAAATTAATTTTATTTTTTCTTCCTCAGATAAAAATTCCTCCCTCTCCCTCCTCCCACTGTAAGCTTTTCCTGTTTTTCAACACACCTAGCCTCACTCAAAAACAAACAAACAAAGAAAAAAACACAACACTCAGTCACGGGTGCAGCCTGCATTTCAGCTACCAGCAGCAAGGCAGAGCAAAGCTCTTCCATATTTCTTGTGCTCTGGAGACGGTCGTAGTCTTTGCATCAAAACTGAAACAAACAAATGAAAAAATAAAAGTCTTATTACCAACACCCTAGAAATAAGATTTCAACTCCATTGAAAATTGAATTTCTTCCATATTCAATCAATATTTAATAAAGAGAGAAAAGGATCTCATTACCAAGACCCTCTTGTTTCTCCATAAGTCATCAATGTGAGATTCCAGGATTTCAGGGAGCTGAGTTCTTAATTGGAACATTATATATTCTCTTTGCAGCCAGTGAGCAAACACCACTGCCGGATTACACACCTCAGCCCAACATTCTGGGCTGCGCTGGGATTTCCGCGAAGGCCAGGCCAAGGGCACCATGGGAAAGGAGAGACAGCCACACGTACCCCAGGAGCACAGGGTTTGCAGAGAGCTGAATGAGTGTGGGGCATATCCTCGAGTTTGATTTTCAGGTTGAGTCTTGCTAACTAGTCTGTACCAGTCGCGGGCTTACTGTGGGGACTTTATCCTACATCATCTGTGTTCTCTCTTTCTTAGCAGTGCTTAATGAGTTGAAGGGATGGAGAAGTCGTTCCCAGCCAAGCCGATACCCTATGAGTTATAAATGACATTTCATCCTCATATGCAGATTTCCTGCACCGAAGTGAATTATTTACAAGGTAGAGCTTGTGGGTTCCAACAATCAGCTGCCTGAGATTTACACCCACACTCCAGTTTCTGCTCTCCTGCTGCGGGAATGTGAAGTTTCCCACTGCCCTGGAAGATATGATGATTTCACAGGAACAGGCACTCCCTAATCTGGAAGCAGACACCAGAACAGGAAATGAAGCCCTTCCAAGACTGTCTGCTTCCCCTCGCCAAAGAGGATGCTCTCTGCACAGAAATGCAAATGAGGTCCATGAAGGAGAACTTAAGTTCTGAGAGACCTTTCTGCCCCATTGGAAGTGATTTGGTAACCTGGAGCTGCACTTAATTAGTGTAATAATTTCCCCCAGAATACGTAAGAAACTGAATTCTCTTCTAACAAAAGCACAGCAATGAGCTCTACTTCTGTTCTGGGGAACAGAAAGGGGTTGGGGTTGACAAGCCTCCCAACCTCCAAGAAGGATCCTAGAAATACACAGGTCCAGAACTACACAAATCCACCAGTAGGACAGAAAGATAACTCAGAAATCAATTCAAGTATATTTCCAACTGTAATCTATGACAAAGTGGCACTTCAAATTAGGGCAGAAAGAATTTTGTAAAAATACTTAGAACGGGAACCACTGACTATCCATTTGGAAACAATAAAGATCCCTATTTTATACTACAAACAAAAATATATTCTTGTTAAATCAAAGACCTAAACGCTGAAAATTTCAGGACCAAAGGAGCACTGAAAGAAAATACAGGAGAATTTTTGTGTTATCTCACAGTGAGAGGAAACAAAATGAAACAATGGACAAAATGACCTATTTGGTTACAAAATATTATAAACTTTTTCCCAACAAAAACCAGAGCAAACGAAATTCAAAGACAAGCGGCAGACTTGTGGCAGGGAAACATTTACATCTAAGTACAAATAGCTCATATTCAAATAAATCCAGCAGAGCGGAGGAAGATAGCCAGTCTCTCAAAGGCAAAAGCCGCCTTCTTGTAGGTTTGAAGTCCTCTGAGCGGTGAAAGTCTAGGAGAAGACGTTCAACCACACTTGTGATAAAGGAATGTGGAAGTGACAATAAAATACCCTTTTCCCAAATCAGATTGTACAATCGTAAATATATTGCCAGCACCCACTGCTGCTGAGGACAGCAGGAAACAGGCACTGTCCTACTTTCTTGCAGGAACAACTGAGTGGCACAAACTTTTGAGGGTCCGTTTGGCATTATCTGATAAAATAGGGCATTTGCATGCCTTTGACTACCGAACCCCACTTTTGCGATTCCATCAAAAACTAAAAACATAAAAATGCATGAACAGGAATGCTGATGGAGTGTTGTTTGGAAAAAGGAATATTGCCCACACCCTAAATAGCTATCTGTAAGAGAATGGCTTAATAAATTATGAAAGATTCATAAAATGGAACGCCATATTCCCATTAAAATCTGGAAACAGCCCTGTTTCCATCCATGGGGGGCATGGTTACGTAAATGTGGCATCACCCTCACCTTGATGAGTATGTGTGGAAGTTGGGTCACGTTTTTAAAAACCTCAAGCTGCCACATTTGTATACATCAAACGCCATGGTCTCCTCATCTTCCTGTTCTAACTGCCTTCGATACCAATAACCAAAGGACAGAGAGGAGCCCTTGCCTGTCCTGGCATAAAGGGGTTTGCCCTTGAGTCTGGCGAGTTGGAGGTTCTCCATCCCCAGACCTGCAAGGCAACCCACGAAGTTCTCATCACCTGTTTCTGTTCCCCAAAACTTTACCCTCCAACAGGCCCCGTGGCGCCCTGGGCTCTCTTCTCTTGACCCCCGCCCCCTCCTTCTCCCTTCCTCCTCTAATCGAGGAATAACAACATAAACACATGAAAGCGTGTTGTCAGAAAAAGCCCCAAGGACAAGCGTTCTGCCTCATTCTTCCTTGCAGCCTGAGAACACCCCCCCACCGCCCCACTATACTTGGCGTGCAGCAAATACCCCGTCAATAAAGCCTTAGTCAGTAAATAGAAAAATAATTCTTAACATGAATAAATATACTTTTTGAGACCAAGGCACATTATGTGGCTTTCCTCAGTGCTAAAAAAAAATTGTCATTCTTTGTTAATAAATTTTATTTCTCTAATCCATACTTTGAACCCATCAGGGAATAAATGCAAATGACCATGATAGAGAATCTCCTTGCGTGTGTGTGTGAGTGTATGTGTGTGAGAGAGAGAGACACTCTTACAAGTTATCCTAAGCAGGTGTAAGCCAGGAATTTGACTCTTCGCAAAATAACATTTTTGTGTGTTTCCTAAAGGAAATCGTAGGAAGAGCCTAGCACTTGTTTGAATGTCTATGTGTTGAGTTCGTTTCACTAACTTGTTAAGTGTATTTCGAGCGTCTACAGCATTTCCTCATCCCTGTTCTAGATCATGAGGACACTGTAATGCAGTGGGCACGTGTTTGCGGATAGGACCAAAGGGAAGGAGAGCTCCTACATTAAGAAATGACTTTACACAAAGGTCCTGAAACCAGCGGGAGCCTGGGATATTCTAGAGGCTGTGCCGCGTGCTGCGCTCAGTCTGGCTGGAAGGTCGATGGCCGCATGGCGGGGCTCAGTGGAGGAAGGGGCAAGAGAGGCTGAGCAACGGATTGGGAAGGGCCGACACGTCACGCCGCACCCCAAACTGCCTGTGGGCCGGGCCTCATCCTCAGAGCACTGGGGAGATCCTGAAGGGTTTTAAGGACCTGAGTCACAATGGATCTCTGCTCTTGAAAGAAGTTTCAGGACCAGCTCCCGGGATCATTGGTGGGGCAAGATCAGAGGCCGGTGATAGCCGGGCGTCTTCCGTCACTCCCAGCTCAGAGCCCATCGTGAGACCAGGGTCGTTTCAGAGGAGGCTGTCAGTGGAGATAAAAGCAGATGGAGTTGAAGGAACCTGGACTTTGCCATGGTGGGGCCGCGGGTGGACTGAGTTTGGTGCAGAGAGAAGGGGACAAACAGGTGTCTGGCACCGGCCGGGATGTCAGAAGCAAAGGCTGGCGTAGAGGGAGCACCTCGGAGCGCAGGACGGCCGGATTCCGTCACATACTTCCTGAACGCGAGGTGCCCGAGGGACACTTCGCTGCGTGGGCAGCCACGTGGGTCAATGTGAAGCTCTGGGGCCCAGACGTCCCCAGTTACCGGTTCTCACGTGGCCCAGAGTCCGGAGAAGAGGAAGGCGAGAAGCAGGAGCACGGAGGGCTGGGTCGGAGCCGACAGCTTCACGGGCGCGGTGAGTGATGCGCACTGAGTACGTGTCCTCCCAGATTCCCGTGTTGAGCCGCAGCCCCCGCGTGATGGAGTCCCAAAATGGGGCCTTTCGGAAGTGATCGGACTTAGATGAGGTCTTGGAGGGGGGCCCCGCGGTGAGGTTAGGGGCGCTCTTACAAGAGCCAGCGCTTGCTCTCTCCCCTCTCCCCTGTCCGTCGCTCTCTCCCTCGCGCGCCCCTGTCTCTCCCCTCCCCTCCCTTCCTCTGCCCTGTGAGGACACGAGAAGGTAGTCGTCCGCAAGCCAAGAACCGGGTCTCACCACGAACGAATCTGCCAGCACTTTGATTTTGGGCTTCCAGCCTCCAGAACTGTGAGAAATAAATGTCTGTTGTGTAAGCGTCCCCGTCTGTGCTGTTTCGCTAGAGCAACCGCAGCCAACTCCGACCGTCAGACTGCGCTGTGTTTGAAGAGTAGCAGGGATTCGAATAAAAGCAGAAGCCGGGGCACCTTCTGGATGGAGAGCGCAGCACTGAACCAGGAGGAAAAGCAACAAAGGAAAAACGGATCTCTGATCAGAGAACAGGGATCCCGAGGATGCGGTCCCGTGTGTTGGGTGAAGCAGCTCTGCGTTGAGGCTCCTGTAAGTCGATGACAAGTGTTCCTGAGACGCTGCCCTCAGCGCGTGCAGCACCGGTGGCTGTTGCTGGGGACCAGCTTTGTGGCTCCCGGGGACCAGGACGATTTGTTGCCATTTAATGTTAGAGCAACGTGAGCCACTATATGTCCCAGGGCCCGGGGAGGGACGCTTCCAAACCCTGACATCCTCTCGGATGACAGTCACCACCGTAAAGTTGCCACCCGGTTCCCAGCAGGGTCCAATCTCAGACCTGCCGTCTTTCCACAAACCAGGAAGATCTTGCCAGAAAAGGCAACAGCAGGCAGCAAAATATTCTTAGTATGTGCTGTGGGGATTCCCTCTCCTTCAAGCCCAGTTACAGGCTGGCAAACAGAAATCTTGCTCGACGTGGGTTTTACATAGCAATTTGCTATTTATTTAAGGGTTTACTTGTAATTTGCCAGTGCGTTTCCTTCTTGCCTGCCTCTCTATAGCAAGGTGGCCTGCACTCAGCGACGGCAGAGGCTCAGAATAAGGACACTGAGAAGCCTTCTAAGCTCTGCCTGTGTTCAGATGTGCTTCCCTCTCTTGGGGGATTTGGGCTTCCTGTGTGGGAGGCCAGAGAGACAGAGCAGTGCTGAAACTGGAACCTTAGGAGGCCTCAGGGACCAGGGTCATTCGGAAATACGGATGCTCGGTGTCCGAGCTCTGTGCCAAACACCAGTCACTCAGCCGTGAGCAGCAGGACAAGTGTAATGATTCGATCTCTTACAGCCCTGTCACCTCCATCTCTATATTTGCTGGTGATTTATTAATACCGGTTCCACCTGTCTCCGTCTTCAGGACACCTCGTGTTGCTGGATTTCTTCTCCGGAGTGGAGGGAAAGGAAGGGAGCAGATGGGATTATGACTTATTTTCCAGGGCTGAATTTATAAAAAGGTCTCTGGTCAGACATTGCGCAGCAGTTTGTGAGATGAAATTAATCCTGAGAATAAAATTGCTAACCTCACCTAAAAGAGGTGCTTTATTTAAAGAAGGATCGATGAGCCTCGCTAAATATTATTTTTAGTGTTGATAAAAGCTTTTCATGATCTCAGGCTGCAAACACGGGATAAATGGACAGTTCTGGAGGGGGTTCCAACCTGCTGGGACCAGCTCGCGACGTCACCCTTGACATCACCAGGCCCTCAGTCCCGCCACATCAAGCCCAGAGTGGGAGAAAGTTTTGTATTTAGTGCACAAGAATCTCCAATTTGGACGCATCTCACAGGGTCAACTCCCCAGGATCTATATTTGTGACTTAAGCAGCAAGGTGTTTTGCCGTGTAACAGAAATCACCCTTGAGGCCCAACAGCCACACCCCTGCCCTGTTCGCTCCTTACCCAGTGGTCTCATGAGCTCAGATTTTAAAGGAACATTGACTGGTCTATTTTTTGGTGCGGATTCTTTGCGGTGGTTCCTAAATGCCGGCTTTGGTGTGCAGCATCTCCACAGGACAGGTAAGAGCTGCAAGAACCAGTCCATTAAACATCAGTATTTTTGTGCCTTTGGTCTCAGGGTCTGGCCTTATCAGAGAATGATTCCAAGACTGCAAGCGATCCTGAGCTGGAAATTCCTGATATCATCAAACTGTATTAACTCTCATGAGCAAAATCCTTACCTTTAGAAATAAATACGACAAAGGAAGGAAGGAGGAAAAGAAGTTAGTTAGTTAGTTCTGGGAAGTCTAAATTCAAAAACATGCTCATTGGATAAAAATAAACATTAAATTTTCTTCTAACATTTTGGTTAAACCACACACAAAAGGAAACGTCTTTTTCTCCCTTCTGTCTGTGTGACTCTCTAAGTTTGGAGTCACCTAGCACTGCAGGGGAATTACAATAAATAGCATCACATTTCTCTTCCACCGAACATCGTACGACGGATTTTCCATTTCTACGGTGCAAAGAGATCAGACTGTACAGAGATTAGCAAAAAATGGTGGCTCGCTTTTTTAAAAAGAGCCCCCAGGAGAGAAAGATGAGCCTATAACTTTGGCAGCAAGAATGTCTGCTTTGCTCTTGGGTTTCACTTTCCCGAGTTTCTGCTCGGGAACATCCCGGAGGAGACTCGCCGAAGCCACCCAGCCCTGCGAGATCTGCCCTGTGAGTGGAACGTATCCGACGGCGCAGAGAACTTCATTAGGACATCAAGCCCGTCGTCGTATTTTCAATCGCTGCTGTAACTTGCTTCCTCACAAGCGCTTTTGCGGATTTCGGGACCACCTGAGGCTCCGCGCAGTCCACAGCAACACAGTTTGAGACGCTTCTGTGATGTTCTGTTCTTCATACAGTTGCTAACAACCTGTCAAAGTCATCCTGACACCAAACTGAGAAGCCGGTGGTTTGGGTAACATATTAGAGGAGATGAGAAAAAAAGATAGCCCTCATTACTGTAATAAAACCAGCAGAGACACACTGAGAATCAATTACTGATTTGTGACCTAATGAACTCACCCTCAGTCAAGTAGAGAACTGTGCGAGGCTCTTACATTATCAAATGATTTAGGAAGGAGGCTGTCTGAAGACGGGCGACACGTCGAGGCGGGGCCGGCTCCTTAAGTCGCCGCTGACTTAATTACCTTGTTCCCGAGAGCAGGGATCAAATTGAGCCACTTAAGGTGCTAACGCTCTGCGCCAGCTGGAAACGAAAAGGAAATAATTAACACCCGCACGAGCGGAGTCTAAGGTTGTGACACCTCCTGACAGAGGCAAGGACACTCAAAGTTAAGGCCTTCCGGAGTCCATCACCCACCCCCAGGGGCCACGTGGTGGCCCGTCCGGCCTGGCCGTGCCAGTCACGCCCTGAAGAGCCAGCCAGTGGGGCGAGCGGCGTCCGGAACCCGGGGCGCCACGGACACCACGGCAGGTGCACCTGTGGCCCAGCCAGCACCGATGGGGCGAGGCAGAGAGACGGGCGTGTGCTGATTCCACAGCCCGAGAGCCTGAGTCCCAGAGAAAAAGACCATCGCGCCGATGCTGATGAAACACGCCCAAAGTTCTCGCCACTGTGGAGCGGTGTGTTGTGTCTTCACTCCCTGGAGTCGCATTCCGGTGCCGCCGGCCGTGAGACCACTGTCCACAGCCACAGAGCGGAGCCGCCGGCTCGGGGAAAGGCATGCAGTATAGGTAAAAAGCCAGAGATCTGTTTATTTACTTTAGAGAGACAGTGAGGGAGGGGGAAGGGAGAGGGACTCTCAAGCAGCCCCCACCCCCGAGCGTGGAGCCCCACCCCCTCCCGCCCCACAGCTGGATCCCACGACCCCGAGATCAGGACCTGAGCCCAAACCCAGAGTCAGACGCTTCACTGACAGAGCCACCCGGGCGTCCCTCGGTGCCATTTTTTTGTTTTAAATTAAACTCTTGGGAGCCATTTTTTAGCTTGTTTGTCCCTGTAGTGTCCTCTGTCTTACACAGAGAGAGATGGCCAGGAGAGGAGCTTCAGGGCCGCGGAGCCCCAGGGTCAGGGACGCAGCCAGGCATCCGGGCCACAGGTCTGCTTCCTCGCTTCCCAGCTGGTCTGCTCAGACTCGGGGACGCGCGGACGCTGCACCTCTCTGCCACCTGCATGGGCCACAGGCAGCCTGGGGCAGGAGCCTCCGTTCTGCCACTCGGAGCTCGGTGACGCCGGCTCGCGCGTATCTCACAGCGCGAAGAGCGGGACCCCTGTCTCTGCATCACCCGTGAATCGGCCCCATCAGCACCGCATGCAGCATCACCAGACTCCGACGACCCTCCCTGCGGGATACGCCGTGACTCATCCCCGCAAGCCTGGCCTGCAGATGAGTCATAGCTGAAAAAGTGTTTGTGCAACCCGGCATTTGAGAGGCGGTCTCCGCGGGCGGTGTGCTCTCTGTGGGAAGCAAGAAAGCCCCCAGCGGCCGCCGCACACCATGAATCAGGCACAGGGAGATTCCAGTCCCCACCAGACCCTGGACAAGTCACAGAAGGTGGCGCTTCTTGAGCGGGAACATGCAAAGGAAGCGCGTGGGTCAAGGGAGGTTCTGGGTCACAGGTCTGGGCGGGGCCGGAGGGTGGACACGCCTGACGAGTCCCAGGCGTCCCCCTGGCTGCTGGCCTGCTGGCCACCCTGGGCAGCAAGACCTTAAAGCATGGGTCCCTTCTCCCCAGGCCTCATCAGTAGGGCAGACATACCAACTAAATCCAACGAGCGCAATCATATTAAGTCCTACGAGCCAGAGCCAGGTGCAGCCCAAAGGAGGTGGGTGGAGTCCGGTTCCTCCAGAAGGGATCTGGAGCGTCGGGACCCTCGGTCTGCCCAGGACTCGCGCCCACTTTGAGGAGGGCGGCCTGCAGAGCCTCACCCAGCGGGTCGGCAGGTGCTGAGGAGCAGAGCAGACGCCCCCGGAGATGAAGGGCGGGATCTGGTCACGCCCCCGGGCAAACCCGGCAGGGTGACAGCAAACCACGCAAGCCCCCGCGTCCTTCCCCGGCTGCCCTTCTCCTCCAGCCGCGCTGGAGCCTGACGTGGAAGCAGGTACCGTCATGAGAGCTCGTCTTCAGATCATGAGGTCAGGTGTTGACCATGACAAGAGCTTGGCAATAGTTTGTCTGAACACTTTGCCTAATAAGCGGATGGTGGTGTCCAACCGATCCTTCCTGAGCTGCCAGGAAGAATTACACGACACCCCAAAAATGAGAAAGGCGATTTGGCACGGGCAGACCCCTCACAAACAAGAGCCGGGCGCCTAGCCCGGTTGCCGCGGCCACCAGGGACGCCCGGCTGGGCCATCACTCCAGCCGGCTGTGCGGCAGCAGCCCTGCCCTCCTGAAGGCTGGGTGATTCATTGGATTTAATATTGTCCCGAGTCTCACTCCAGGGAATGCTGCAGGAATGTTTTTCGGAAAAAAAAAATAAAAAGTCTCAGCCATTAAAAGCAGTCTGTTGGCTCCGTCCTGTAAAGGAGGTTCTTTATTGACTACACCGATGGCAGCCGAGCGGTCCGGGGCCGTGCGGTCACGGGCCCTCGACAGTAAGGGCCAGGTTTCCGGCTCTTTCTACTTTACCCACCCTTCTGGGGCTCTGCCAGGATTGCGAGTGATGCCCTCACGGGGAAGGGCCCAGAATGGGAGGTGCCTCCGGCTCACCTCCCCTTACTCGGGGAGTAAAGGGCTGGCACGACTCCCCCACCCCGGGCAGCTCTCAGGTCCTCGTTCTGACGCTGGATCAGGCAGGGGAGGGACATTCCGGAACCATCCCCCTGGTCTCCTCTGGAGGGTTGAGAACAGCCCAGCACACCTCTCCTGGAGCCCAGAGTCTCTCTCCAGGTTCCTTCCTCCTTCGGAGCCTTTTTAACTCCAGCATGGCCCTCCGCAAAATGCCTGAGCCGTCCCCAACCTTGACAGGAAGAGAAGTTTCTTTCCGCCTCCGGCTGGGTCATTTCCACTGAGTCAGGGTACCCGGGAGAGGTCCGGCAAGCGGTGAGCTCTTGTTTTCTGGAGCAGCCTTATGTATACGTAGTCAATGCCTTCCTGGTCACATCTAAATGTTGATGAGTACTTAAAGCTTTTAAGTTTAAGTTTAACCAGGACGGTAAACCTTTGCAGAGAAACAAATGGTCCCTTGACCTGATTGTCTTTGAGGCAGGCCAGCTTCCAGAACACTCCAGCCACCAGTTACTCTGAAACGGAACTTCAGAAGGAAGCTACAGGCAGCATGTCCGGGACCCTCGAGGTCACACAGGGTCTGACGGAATCACCCCCATTCCCACGCTGAGAGTTCGGCTCTGCCCATGGCCACGTGCAAGGGTCACGGTTATGGAAAACAAAACGTGACTTAGGAAGGCCCCCAACACCTGACACACACAGACTAATGGCAGACCAGCCACCCATGAGTTTAGTCCCTCAGATGTCCCCTGGATCTCCTCTGGTCACCTCACACATGTCTCTCTCAATCTTCTGCTACCCGCCAGACTGGCCCTGGGGCCGCCCAACCTTCCACACTCATGGAGGCTTTTCCCCGCCTTCCCCTGTGGGGGTCATTCTTGGTTCTCACAGCTTCATGATCTTAGAAACCTGCTTTAACAAAACTTACCTGTGGTGAAGTAAATTATGTGGTGCTTTAAATCATGTCGATTTCCCCCTAATGAATCACTTTCAAAAACCGTATTGGACTATTGTTCTTCTATTTGCCAAGACAATATATGTAAATGGTAGAGTATTTGTGCCATAGTAAAGAGCACGAGAAAGCTGAAATTCTCCGGTGCTCCCACACCCAATGATAAACACAGACATCATTTTGTGGGATTCCTTTCCAGTTTTCCCAAATCCTATTGAAAGGATAGCATGAGACACAACATAAGGGTTGTGGAAGGTTGTCGAACACGAGCATTGGAAGATGCTTTGGAACATTCTACCCTTTCTGCTGTTGTTCTGAATCTTCTGCTTTTGTCTCTTGGGCTGATTCTTCTCCTTCACCCACTCCTCAAGTGTTGGTGTTTTGCCAGGAAATAAAGGGGTGAGTTTTTGGTCTTGTTCCGTCCTCCATTCTTTCCCTGAGACAGTATGTTCACTCTTCTGGCTTTTCTTAACTATTTCGAGATGCTAATAACTTCAAGTTTTGGATCTCTGGTTCTGACTTCTGTCCCAAATCCCAGAACCCTGTCCCACTGCCTCCTGGAAATCTGCACAGAGCAGGGAGCTTGCATGACCCTCTTCTCTTTCTCTTGCTTCCCCGACCTCTCCTCTGCCGACGCTGTCATCCTGTTTCCCGGGCAGAGACCACTCCTGAATGCCTCACTGTCCCTCCTTCATGTCCTTAAGCTCACGAGACGCCTCGGCTCTGCCCCAGAAGTCTCCTTTATGTCCCCCGCCATCCTCTCTGATCAAAGTCTTCACCAAGTTCCTCTCTTGACTTCACTTTTCTAACTACCAATGTAATTCATTTCAACAGGAAAAAAATTTTTTCAGCACAAAGAAAATCCAAAGATGAGAATAAATATTCCTTGTAATCTTCACATCCAGAATTAATGACTGTTAACCTGTGGGTGAATATTAGAAATTACTGTTGAAGAGCCCAGTGTTCTGTGAGCGATTCTGCTGCCATGATGCCCACATCGGGCTTACTTGCTGCTTGATACGACATTTTACAATCAGCACATTATTCAGTCCAGCAGTCCTTTTGCACTGGGTATCGAACAGTGAGGACCGAAACACAAAATCAAGACCGCTCTATTTAAAACAGAGGAGATCTGACACGAGGACTTGGTTACAAAGGTGAGTTAAGAACTGGGAAGTAAAGCGATTCAGAGGTAGCAAAGGCAGGAATCTACCACCATCCTAGACATGTGATGGGGCATAGGTCTACTGTTTTATTGTTTTGTATTGTTTGGTTTTTAACTGGCTATTGTGTATCTCTTTCCGTCCCTCTGCTCTTCCTTTCCTGTCCTATGTTGGGTTTATTCAAATTCTAAGGAGTGCATCTCAAGTTTCCTATAGGCATTTCAGCTATACTTTTTACAGAATTTTTACAAGTAGTTCTAAGAAATTCATATGCACCTTGAACATATGACCGTCTAATCAGAGGTAATATTGCTTGGAAATGCACCAAAAATGCTAAGGTCCTAGCAGTAGGATTCCATCTAGTGCCGCAGTGTCCTGCCTTTTGTCCACAAATATCATCTATATGTGTTCTTAATCCCACAACATGATGTTATAACTGGCTTTAGATATCCTGTATCTCACAGAATTAAGAAATGACACAGGGCACGCATACATACCTGTATGTGTGTCTGCATGCATGTATGTGTATACACACACACGTACTCATGGCATGCATATTTTTACCCACATTTACCATTTCTGGAGCTCTTCCTTCTATCCTGAATATCCAACTTTGAACTGATACCATTTCCTTTGGCCCAAAGCACCACCTTCCCTGTCATACAGATCTGCTGGTAGCAAGTTCTCCACTGCCAGCTCTCCGAAGTGTCTTCATGTCATCTTCACTGAGAAGGATAGTTTAGCTAGCTATAGAATGCTGGCTAGCAGTGTTCCCTTCTTGCACTACAGTAAGTCCTTCTGTTGCCTTCTGGCCTTGTTGCTTTTAATGACACTCAGCTGTCCCCTGGATCACTGTCCTCCAGCACGTAATGTCTCATTTCCTTGGGTCGCTTTGACATTTCACCTTTACCTTTGTGTTTGGGAAGTTTGGCCTTGATGCAGCTAGGCTCAGTAACCTACCTTGAGGTTGGTTGAGTTTCTTGGATCTGAAAATCGATGCTTTTTCACCAAATCTGAGTCACAAGGATTACTGAAGTTTTTAGAAAGCCATGACCAATATTTTAGGCTTCATTCTGTATCTGGGTTTTGCTTCCAACCATTCTGTCTCTGGTCTCCTGCATTCACTTCTTGAGGTGTGATGCATGAGATCTTCGCACTCTGCTGCCACTGCTGCGGTGATTTCTACTGGAAAACACCTTTCTCCCAACCCTTCATCAACATACTCCTAACTACTGTCTCACTACAGCCCAGTTCAGTGGTCTCCTTACCTGTGATGCCTTCCTACAAAAGCCCTGGCGATGCCTGTGATGGCTCCTTCTCCACTCCCAGTGGTCTGCTCTCGCTCGCTCGCTCGCTCTCTCTCTCTCTCTCTCTCTCTCTGTTGTGTCACATAAAACACATCATTGTGGTTATATTCTGGTGCATCTTCTCCCATTCGGGCTTGTCAGTGATGAGCATTCTCTCCTCTCCTCTTTGCAGCCCTTGCTCCTAGCACAACGCCAAGAGTGTCATATGTGTTTGCGAATGTTTACAGGATAACTGTATGAATACATGAAGGAACGGAATTTACTTACGACAAGGAGGTAGCATTTCTGAAGCTCTTTGTAGGGAGAAACATGGTGACATTTATCCTCAAAGTTGAACACCAGGGCGAGTAACAGTGTTTAGATTTTGATTGAAGATGTGGAGGTTCCTAGAAATCTTCAGGGAAAGGCTCTCAGGTAACTCATGGTTTCTGAATGGAGGCCAAGAATGGGTTTTAAATCTGTGGTAAGTGTATAAAAGTGGGAGCAATCCTTTTTTATTATATATTACCTCCCCAGTCATTATGAAATCATTTTGTATTCATTGTGATAACACCAATCATTAATATACTCATTTGGCATGCATATGACTCTCTTATGCACTTCGATAGGAATTCTGTTGTAATTAACCATTAGTTAATGTTAATAGTAATGGATGTTTAAAATAATGTGCTACCAAATAGGGTCATTGACAGCAAAGGGATCAACGTACTCAGGCATGAGACACAGGGAGCAGTCCCCTCCGCCGGGAGAAGTTTCTAAGATGGCAGAATGACGTTTAAGACACAGTGTGCCCTGAACAGAACCGTTAGCCCATGCCGGAGCCTGAGTCTTGAGAAGACTTGATCTGAATTTAAGGAGGAAACTGTGACTCGGCATTTGATCCAGTGTTTTTCTTTTGGTTTACATGCATGTCAACTATGTCCTAAATTATCTCTCGCTTATTTGCCTCACTTATGATCTGTATCTTTCTATTAGAGTGTAAATCGGAATTTTATAAAGGATTGTTCTGGAAAAGGGATTTGAGCAGAACATCAAGATAAAATGAGTTTATGTTCAGGTCAGAGAAGTGATGGTAGTTTGTTAAAGGTGCTGGTGGCGAGCCACAGCTCCGGACAGGGTCATTGTGAAATGTGCGATGGAGACACAGTCCAAACTTCTGGTTTTATTGGGCTGGGTGCATGCTTGTGACCTGCTAGTGAAGGTGGAGCTTGTTTCCTCCAGAACCGGGAGGGCTTCCTCACCGAGGTGGCCCTTGTTGTTACTGATGCCAACTGTGGCAGAGACGGGGTTCCCATTCTATTATACACTCCTCCCTCTGCCTCTGGTGCCTGGTATCACACCTCCTCTCACTGTGACATCGCCTTTCATTAAGAGAGACCAATCAGGAGGAGGAAAAGCCCAGCTGAAGGTGTTCTAGAAGCTCGCAGCCCCAGCTCGAGACCTCGGCATTGCTCTCGTGCCCCCAGGAGCCTCCTCTGGCCATGTACTCCTGCAGAGGGAAGGCATGCATTCCCTGTGTCCCCTGCAGGAACGAGGAGGGTCTTCGCCCATAAAGCAACACTTCTGCCTGCATGACGACACCTTATAAGCCTACAAGGCAATGAGATGAGCTCTTTAAATAACAAACCCACCTTCCATTCAATACTGGGATATGAAAGGCAGAGCAGAGGTAACACACGGACCCAACTGTTAGGACTGGGCAACGCACTGGTTTCTGGGCTGAGTAAGTTGTTTGGGGCGCAGCCGGTAGAGAAACATCGGAACACTACAGGGAAGGGAGGGAACAGCCCCCAGTGGGGCAACAGCGAGAAAGCTGCAGGGGAGGGACCCTCCGAACACCACTGCTCCGGTCGGAGTCCATCATCACTGCCTTCCCGGGGGACAAATGTCAGGACTGCGGTGGGGGCAGAAGGTCCCAGGCTGGCTGTACCCAGAAAACTGCCACGGAAGGAGGGGCACAGCACTGGCGGCACGCAGGTTTTCTGCGCAGAAGCACAGACACAGCACCATGTTTCCAGCACAGAGAGTGTGCCAAGGTCCAGTAGGCAACCGCACTGAGCTGGAGGAGTCTGGGCTGTTGGCATCCAATGCAATCCCAGGACACACCTTCTCCAGTCCCGTCTCCACCCAGCAGCAAACCTGCCTCTCTCCTCTTTACCGAAGGCCTCCCCCCAGACAGGATCCCCTGAATTCTAATGCACACCAGCACAGAAAATCCTGGATTCTCAGAGCTGCACGGGCCCCAAGATGGCCTTGTGAACCCACGCATTCGCTCTTGCCAACGTGGAGCCTGAGGCACCCATGGAGAAAGAAACATGAGGGGCAGCGTGTTTGCAGTGCTGGCTCCCGTGTGGCCCTGGAGGCCGCATTCTGCATGTGTCCCCTCGCCCCGGCTAGATGCTCCACAGACCTTCGTCTGGATCCTTAAGGTGGGCTGAATAAGGTGCACTGTGGTGCCCAGCCAGGGCGCTAAGGGAGGAGACAAGGGAGGTGGACTTTGGCAAGGTCTCAGGTGTGCAGCGTGCCTACTGGGAGGGCTTCCTGGCGACCACTCATCTCATAGCCCGGTCCCCAGCACCCGGCTGTGCATCACAGGCTCGGACCACATCCGCCATGACCCACTTGTCTCACCTCCTACTTCATAACCCGACAACGGCCCGGCGGTCCCCTCCGATCTCTCCTCCCGTGAGCTGAAGCTCTCTTTCCGCTCCAACCATGGGCCCCAAAACCGCCACAGCCACGTGCCTGCTTTCTGCCCAGAGTTTGTCCCTTTAAATCCCACCCAGCAAAAAAACAAGTCCACA
Source organism: Mustela nigripes (assembly GCF_022355385.1). Classification (NCBI taxonomy): domain Eukaryota; kingdom Metazoa; phylum Chordata; class Mammalia; order Carnivora; family Mustelidae; genus Mustela; species Mustela nigripes. Next base: position 88,187,271 of record NC_081564.1, on the reverse strand, counting down.
CTCCTGCACCTTCATCATCAAAGACGCTCTTCCTGCCTCTACTGTACCAGTCTATAAAAACCATAAAGTCGATGGGCGTCTGGGTGGCTCAGTGGGTTAAGCCGCTGCCTTCGGCTCAGGTCATGATCTCAGGGTCCTGGGATCGAGGTCCGCATCGGGCTCTCTGCTCGGCGGGGAGCCTGCTTCCCTCTCTCTCTCTCTCTCTGCCTGCCTCTCTGTCTACTTGTGATCTCTCTCTGTCAAATAAATAAATAAAATCTTAAAAAAAAAAAAACCGTAAAGTCGAAATCTTTAATTATTCGGAAAGGTCAGGCTTCAAATTGCATATTTAGTCTGGACTTAAAGAAGTGTGTTCTAGGGAGCGTCATGCGTGGCGTCCACACACGCTGCTTCCACCTGTCAGGCACACACGGGCCCTCCCAGACACAGACACACAAGTAAGCCGACCTTGCTTCGCGCTGGCTCCCTTTCTGTTCGGAACGGGAGTCGGTCTGAAGCCAGGCTTCTCCCCCCGGGGACGCAACGGCAGTACACGAAGGCGGCTTGGTTCACTTGCCTTGGTCACTAACTTGGAAAGGGGGGTATTCTGATGGATGTTTCTGGAGATGCCAACCCCCTACCTGCCTTTTTCCTTCTGCTTCCTTCCGACATTGTGCCCTTCCTTCCTTCTGCCTGCCCTCCGTTCGTTTTCAGGTGACAGGCTGTTACGCGGCTTCAGGAGGTACATGAGGACATGGGCCAACGGTAGGGGACGCCCCCCGGGAGGTGGTCTGGTGGCGGAAAGCAGCAGCAGGACTGGGAGACGACCCACCTGGGGAGTGAGCACCTCTGTCGGGGCCGCGTCACTCGTGTCAATATAACAGGAGCCAGTGCTTGGTTTGTTGGACAAGACGTGCAGATGCGGAAAAGGAGCACGCGATCGTGAACCCCACAGGGTTGGATTCAAACTGGAGTGGTGGGCGCTCGTCAGGTACATAGCCTGACAGGTGAAGGATGGGTCGATTGCACACACCCACACTCAGAGATCACGGGTGGGCAGGTGGGTATTAGACACCTGGACACAGCAAGGAGTAGAAATGTAGGTATGTATAAGCCTGTATTTTACACACATACTTACAGACCGATGGACATATATATATATATTTTTTTTTTTTTTCTAGCTTTGGGTACCTAGAGGCAACATTCCGCCCCAGCAATCATTATGCTAACCATCTAGTTCTTGGTTTTTAAATAATATTATCCCCTAAAAGACTGAAGTTTCCTTGGAGAAATGGCTGAGCAGGAAGAGAATGAGATGAGCTTGGAATTTATTATTGTGCCAGAAGGAAAGAATTTGCCCAAATAATGATCAGAATATGTCAAACGGAGATAGGAGTGAGCTTCAGAGTGTCACCACCAACCCAAGCTAGAGCCATGGGAAGACAGAATTGATAGTACACAGCTGACACCCCACTGGATAAACTAGAAATCTCAGTGACCATATGGGTGAATAAGTGACTAAATGGGGAGAAAACACCTCCTCCTAATAAAAAGCCAACCAGTAACTGTGGTATCCCTAAGATGTGATTAGAAAACACCATTTGGCAATCATCACAGCAATAATCAATTCAGGGGAGAACCACCATCGGGTCCTAAAGCGAGGACAGGAACGGGACTCAGGAAAGACTTCACACGCCCTCAAACTATCTCTCCAGAAATACCTGGTAACTACCATGGAAGGCACAAGTGACATTTTAGCGGGGGAGTTTGGGGTGGGTGGGTCAGCGGCAGCAGGAAGTGTTTGCACCCCAGGCCCCCAGGTCAGACGCAGGGAGAATACAGACATCACTCTGTGACACTCTAGCCCAAGGTGCATGGCCTGGGTCTCACTGTAAGGAAACATCAGACAAATCCAAAGTGAGGGGTGACCTACAAAAGTAACCAGCCAATTGTCTTTGTAGATCTCGAGGTCGTGAAAGCCAAAGAAACTCTTGCCTATCGTAGGACCCTAGAGAGACACACGTCTGGGTGCAAGCTGTGAGCCTGCACTGGGCGCTGTTGGGGCTGTTGCTGACGCTCAGAAGGGTCCCTGAGCCACGGGCACATGGCTGAGCAGCCTACAAAGAGGCTGACGGGCGCAGCAAGAATTCTCCCTGCTTTTGTTCCCACTCCCCATAAGCTTGGCTCTGCTGTCATGATTCCACAGAAATATTCTGTTGAAAAATAAGATACTATGGAAGGTACTCAGAGTTGGTGGGTTGATTTCTAGACTGACGGTTCTTCCCGTTCACTAACAAAAGGGGGCTGAGATACCTAGCGGCTCGAGCCCAGCAATAACCACATGATCGCTGCTTTGCTCGTGACTTCTCATTCGTTACTGGATATAAGGCCAAAGCACTCTCCTTCTCAACAAACACCAATGGCTCCCATTTGCCTACAGCACACAGTCCTAACTGTCTACCCAGGATTTGAGGCAGGTACCTGACTCCTGACCTTTCATCACAAGTCGGGCTCCTGCGGGAGCCACCCAGTCACACTGCTCCCCCCATGCCATGCGACGTTCATATAAGTTCTGCCGACCTAGTGCCTTCGGGGCTTCTCCACCCTCGTGCCTCCCTTCCCTCCAGCTGGCCACGAGTCCTCTCTCCTCTGCATTCCCAGCCCAGTGCTTGCCTTTCTGTTACAGCATTTAGTTGGCTCTGGCTGCTCAGGTGGCTAGCTGCTTTCGGGTCTGTTCACACGCCACAGTATAGGCCACTGGAAGATTTCTTTAGAAAATGATTCCATGAGCCAAGGTCCTTGCAAAGGGGAGCTACTAGATAAGCAAAGACATTCAGTAGGAATTTATTGAGAATCTGCTATATCCTGAGACACACTCATTATAGTTTTCAAAACACAGTAATCAATTCCTACTCATTCTATCTTTCCATATCTAAGAGCTTCCATATAAAAGAACCTTGGTCAAACACTTAAGAAATTGTGGACGTCGGAAACAGGTAGATTTCTTTTTAACTCACATACACACACATTCACGTTGGATGAGAACCACACAAACTACATCAATGAACTTTTATTATTATTATTATTATTATTATTATTATTAAAGAGTTTATTTTTTAGGCAATTTTAGGTTCACAGCAAAATTGGGAGGAAGGAACAGCAATTTCCCATAGCTCCCTGCCCTCACACATACACAGCCTCCCCACTACCGACGTCGCCACCAGAGCGGTCCACGTGTTACAGCTGATGAACCTACATGGACACATTCTCTCCCAAAGCCCACAGTTTACCTTAGGACTCACTCGTGGTGGCGTAGAGCCTCGGGGTTTGGACAAAGGTATCATGACGTACAACCACCATGATGGTGTCACACTGAGACGTTTCCCCGCCCTAAAGATCCTCCGTGAGCCACCTGTTCATCTCCCCGGCCCCCAAGCCCAGGCCACCAGGGACCCTATCACTACTATCTGTTTAGTTTTGCCTCCGAAGATTGTCACAGCATCAAATCCTATAGTTGGTAGCCATAGGTGAACCTTTCCCTTGAGTAGACCAATAGAATGTCAAATGATTAATAACAGTCATCACTTGTTTCAGTGTTTATAGGGCACAAAATACTAGAGATATTGTTCATTTCCATATACTCAAATGTAGTTATTTCTGTGTACTTTCCAAGCTTATTATTAGGAACAAGATAAGAGAGAGCCAGGAAAGGTGACCTTGGCATCTGGATTCCCAGATCCCTCCTGACCTCACTAATACATCCTGTTTGGTTTCAGTTCAATAAGTCAGTATTTAAACCAGAGCATGACCTCGCTTACATGAGGAATCCAACTCAGAAGCAGAGCAGAACCCCATTTGCTAGGGCCTGGGCGGATGGGAAATAAGGGGGTGTTTGTCTAAGGTTACAAAATTTCAGTTATATGAGACGCATGAGCCATACAGAATAATGCCGATGGGTACGGTACCGTGTTGTGTACTTAAAATTTGCTAAGAGGACGTATCTTATGTTAAAAGCTCTTCTCTTTAAAAAAAAATTAAAATGGGGCAAAGGAAAATTTTTGGACGTGATAGACAGGCTTATGACATTGATGACGGCGGTGGTGGTTTCGCACACGTGTTGTTACTTCCTAACTTCCACATCAAATGTGTTCATCTTCCTATGTGCACGTCAGTCACCATAAAACGGGTTCTTGAGCGCGTCGCGGGTGGAATGCTCAAAATAACTCACTCGAAGTGTGTCTACAAATATTTCAGTTGCTGATGGAGGATAAAGCAACACAAAATATTTGGGGGTTTTCCCCTTTTTGTATTTGGAAACAATACAATGCTTTGAGCTATTTCAGGTAAAATCATCCTAGAAATACAGGACCCACTCACGTAGGCACAAATGCATTTTTTTTTTCTGTGCAAACGGACTGCATCCCTCCTGCCCAGAGGAGTCTTACAGGTTGTGAAAGGCTTCTCCTCAGGGCGCCTGCCAGGACTGCCTGGATCTGCCCTTTCAGGACCTAAACGTCATCAACCAGGACACAAGACACATGCCGTTGGCACCTAACCCCACCCTTTAATGAATGGCACTAAAATTTAAAAAAAAAAAAAATTAAAGAATTTTTAAAGGATTTGTTTGAGGTTGAGATAGAATTCATATCAGCTTTATCTATGTCAAATGGGTTTTTTGTGCCAATGAGTAGCCTAAATAATATTTATGTTAAAGGGAGGAGGGGGAAAAAACAAAACAAAACAAAAAAAAATAACTCCAAGCATTCAGAAACAGAGTCTTCATACGCCATGTTCTGAAATGGAATTGTAAGGAAAGCCCGCACAGGAGTTCGGGTCGCGCCCCAGCGATGCCAGGGAGAGCCTGGCTGGTCCGCCGGTCCCAGCGCACAGCTCCAAGCGCCAGACCCGTGTTGGCTCCCCGACCTTGCCGCGGTGGGGCCGGTCCGCCGACCAGCAGCGCCTGCGCCGCGGGAGCCCCAGAACCGGCTCCGGTAAGTGAGGAGTGAACTGGGTGTTTCCTGAACACGCAGAATGTGGAGAAACGCGTCTCTACTCTGCATGAGGTCCGGTTCGTGTTTAAGTAAGACAAGTGTGCGGTTCATGTGGGATTTGCAGTGTTCTTCTCCGGACCACCGAACACGCCGGAGAGCAGATCTCACTGTCCATTCACAGAGGGCTTGGGACTGATTAGAGAGAGTCCAGCTCCCAGCTCACCCCGGCTCCCCTGCCCGTGCGCCGCATGGAGCCCAGCTAACCCGGTGTGGGCAGCGGGCTCAGGCTGGCAGCCCTGACCAGGGGGCAGCCACTCGCAGGGCACCCCAATCCGGCTTCCCTCGACGGTCGACATCCTGCGGGAATTTCGACACAGAGCCAGTACGACAAAAATCACACTGGTCACCTAGCAGCCCCTATCTAAAAGTATGGTCTTCCTGGGCGCCGGGGGCAGGTGGGGGTCACGCGTCTGCCTTCCGCTCAGGTCCTGGGATCGAGCCCCGCAGCGGGCTCCTTGCTCAGCAGCGAGCCTGCTTCCCCTCTCTGCCCCTGCTTGTGTTTCCTCTCACTGTGTCTCTGTCAAATAAATAAATAATAAAAAGTAAAAAGTAAATACATAAAAAATAAAAGCTCGGTCTTCATACTTGACGCACCACCAGCTTTGTTCCCGACTCCTCCCGAACGTGAGGCTTCAGTCTCATTCCTCAAGCAGCGTCTCCAGATTGTTAGCAGGGAAGGAGAGAGAGTTTCTCTTTCCTTCTTACAAGTATCGCAAAAAATTACAACACAAAGAGGCCCTCTCCCATCGCAGAGATCTAATTATAACTGTTACTTTATTCACAGAGCACTTCCTCTGAAATAATGAGCTTTTCAATACAAACAGCCCCAAAATGGTGGCTGATGAATTAATTCACCAGAGAAGCAGACTCAGAAAGACAGAGGAGAAGGCGGAGTAAGCAGGACGCGGGCCCCCGAGGCTCCGAGAGGTCGTGGCCTCCCCTGCTAGGAACCACAGGGGCAGACCGCTTTGAACACGACTGGTGACATGTCTGTTTCCTCACCACGGGGAAACCCGGCGTGTCCACAATTGGACCTAACGGAGCACCAGGGGGGACGGGCTGCCCCCACCCCCACCCCGTGTTACACTGCCACGTGGGCTCCAGGCTTAGTAGCACGAGCTTCCAGACCGTCTCCAGCCCAAACGGGCCCAGAGTAAAGAGAAAGTCCCCGGTGCCCTGAGAATGTGTAAAACAGGCTCCCGACATCAGCTCCCCACGACCTTGAGGCTTGTCAGGGTGGCCGGCCGCATTGGGTGTCCCTGCAGTTTCCAGAGAGAAGAGGTTAGGAACATCGTGGACCTGGCGAAGGACTTTATTTTCACCGATGTCTACACTGCTAATCCTGGAGAGAACTCAAGCCGTAGCTCATGATTATGGATCTCCAGCTCCAGCCAGGGCTGGATTTTCCCCATATTTAGCTGCTGCGCCTTTTGAGTTTATTTTATTTTTATTTTATTTTGGTTTTTATTTTTATTTTCTCTCAATCCTATTTCGTGAACACAGGGTGTGTTATTACTTCCAGGGGTAGAAGGCATCGCTGCGCACCACACCAGTGCCTGTTCCCTCAGCTGCCCCATCCCCCCACCTGGCTCCCCTCTGTTGTATTAATTTATTTTTTAAAACTGCTTCCCTTCTGACTTGAGAGGGGGTCGCTTCTCCAAAGCCTCTGTTGATTGGTGAAGATATTGAACCCGGGGCAAAGCACACCCCAAACTCTCCGCCTCGCAGGGCTGCTCCTGGACCTCCTTGCAAGACTCAGCCAAGTCTGGGCACGGAAATGGTCCGGCGGGCTGCGGAGGGCCCTTTGCTGAGATCTCGTCTTCCCTCTAAGTCTGGCTGCACTTACTACGTAAGACTCAGGTTTCAGAAATTGTGTTTTTTTCCACCAGCTTCTTGTTTGTTTGTGTTTTCCATTGAATTTAAAACACACACGCGTATCCAGGGGTTGCGCCCCGGGAGCCGGCCGACCAGACCAGCCTTTCAGGCAGGTCGAGAGGCATCAAGGGCACGGAGTTGTTGGCAAGGCCCTCGGCGCCCCTCGCACTGAGATCCGTCGCCGACTGGGCTGGAGCCCTCCGTTGGCCCCCGGCGGTCGCTGAGCAGCAGGTGTGCTCGAGGCTCGCCCAGGTCGGCTGCAGTCATCGGGGCAGGTCCGCCGGGGACCGAGGACCGCGTTGGTGGGGAGGGCAGGGGCCTGGAGAGTGTGGTTGTCACCCCAGGGAGGGACGCCCGCCTCCACCTGATACCCTGGTTGAGATATCAGGTAACGGCGGCAGCTGTCCAGGGGCGGCAGAGACAGAATGCCGCACACCTGCTTGCAACACACTCCATTATCATCAATACCCGTGTAGTCATTAAGGGCCAGGCACGGATAAAACACGGCTGCACGGGGGCGAACCCCTCCAGGTGATACGGGGAGTGTGACATCATTTGGGGCTATTAGACGCCCGCGGCCAACACACGGCTCCCAGAGGAAGTTCCTGACTCTCTCGTGTGATCAGAATCATTAGTTGTTGCTGAGTTCATTCCATCTGAATCCCAGGGTTTCCTCCCGGTTGCCTGAGGGCTGTTCCCATTCGTGGGCCAGTCGGGGGAACGGCTTTGCATTTGCTTCACGTTCTGTCTTGTCCCCTGCCTCTCCTCTGTGAGGAGACCACGGCGACTGTGGTCAGTCGGACGCGTTGCCGCTGAGAAATGGTTTCGCTGCCGGCCGGCCCTGCCATCCTCTCACGCTGGTCAACCTGAGGGCCAGAAGGCCTCCACTGGGCCGTTCCAGGGTCACTGGCCAAAGTTGCTGCTTTTCTAGAATTTCTCTGAGTCTGCCTGATGCCAAGAGAAACAAGGGAAAGCGACACATACAGCGATTCTCAGAAAGGCAAACATCGCCAAGCAAGGCCGCTCGGAAGAGGGCAGAGCACCGTGAGAGTCGCCGGGAGCCGGCCGGGGCTGAGGAAGGGCCTCCTCTGCATCCCTCCGGGTCCCGCTGGCTCCCAGCACATGTCTGCCGGCAGAGCACCTGCCGCAAAGCAGCCTGACCCCACGAGGCAGGGACTGTCCTAAGGGAAGCGCGGCTCCCAGGGTGCCTCCCTGCCTCCCCATGTCCTCTCCGGTGGCCTGCGGGTCCTGGGTGCAGGCAGGACGAACAGAGCCAGCCCGGAGCGTGGTCTGGCCCCCAGGTCCCGGCCTTCAGGTGTCCCCATGACCTTCCATGTCGGGCGGCAAGCCATGCAGCGCATCCTCAGAAGAGGCCAAGTGCACTGGCGATGCCCAAGGCCGGACATCGGTTATGGGGGAGGTGCTTTCCTCCCGGCGGAAACCAGACCTCGCTGACAAATTGTTTAAGTGATTGATTTTAACTTTCCCCCTCTTTGCAGCAAGAGGGCAGGTCTGCGAAGTTTCCAGTCAAAATGGCTCATGAATGGGTAATCACAACAACGCTAACAGTCTTTTGATTCCTGACAGATCTGTGGTACTCGTGAATTTTGCATGATTGATGGCTGTTGACTGACAATGGGTTTTATGGAATAATGAGTAGAGTCCCAGACGGCAAACGGCTGAACGTGCAACTGAAACACCCTACCCCAGAGGTGTACACAAGTCACGATTAAAGAGCCTCGCTCTCAGAGCTCCTCCGAACAGAACCCACCACAACGAGGCAACTCCATCAACCACAGAGCCGCGCAGGACCAGTCTCCTTCTCCAGGTTCTCTTCTGCCCTCTGTGCCAGCCCACGGCATGCCCGTGCCCCAGGCAGGGGCCCTATGACTTCATCTGTGGCCATTTCTCCAAAGGAAGGTTGTAATCGCGGTTAAGAGACCACAGTGATATCCAGGAAGTCCACTGTGCGTTCAAGGCACCTTGAATTATGTGCTTGGGAAAATACTCAGGTCCATTAATAACCTCAGTGAAAACCAGAACCCTGTGTACTGCTAAGTCCCCACAGTTCCCAGGAGAAGAAAAAGGACCCGACTTACCTATCCTGCAGAAAAGAGAAGCAGCTTGGAGTCTGCAGTTTGGAAGGCAAGGTCACTTGTAAGTCAAACTTGATTTCGTTGACACACGAGGTCCGTTCCATCCTGTTTCGGAACCTCGCTGAGCCTGGCCCGGGTAAGGGGATGGTGGGAGACAGCTGGCCCGGAACTGAGCTCCCTCCCAGGAGCCTGGAGCAGGTTCTCCGGGAGTAGCTCGGCTGTGGGAGCTGGGAGTCCGCTCTGTTTGCAGAGTTGGGGGCGGTGGCTAAGTGCACGGCCCCCAGCCGGGCTGAGGAAGAGACAGCTCTCCTCAGATGCACAGCTGGCACATAGCAGCGTGCCAGAAAATGTGAGCAGGACACGTTCCTTATGGGAAAGGGATTCCTTAGAGGGAATCCCACAGAAAGCCGAGTTGTGGGATGCAAACAGGCAGGACAGCTCAGAAATAACGCCGTGAACCTGGAGAGCGTGCACCGAGCTTCAAACGCAGCAGCTGTGTCCAAAGTGTTCCGAACACACACTCAACAATCATCCGAGTGGCCTTCGCACCATTATTCTTACCATCCTCGTCAGAGACCTGGGGATGGGTCTTGGGCATCCGGAACTCCTTGCCGAAGACTCAAACCCAGGCCTGTCTGGATCCAGGGCCAAAGCCAATACTGTCCCAAGACAGCACTTCTCAGAGGTGGGCAAGGGGGGCGGGGGGCCGCAGAGGCACTGACAGCAGGCTGGGCCCTACCCTGGTGCCCGGCCAGCAAGGCAGGGCACTGCCTCCAAGGCTGGGCCAGAAGGACCACGGGGTGTGGGAAGCAAGGTCTCGTCCCCAGGTAGCCGAGCAATCCAGGCCCGAGGCAGACATCTCCAGGCCTAAGGTTATGCCGGAGCCTGGAGAGGACCAGAGCAGGGCTGGGCCAAGCCCCAGCCCACACGCCTGGGGAGCGCAAGCCCCTCGCTGCCAGGGCAGAGCCTTGCTCCAACAGGATGGTTTGTGACGGCTCCGCAAGTCCTCATCCTAAGAGCTGGACGCGCACTTCGAATGGATGCGAGGCTCATGAGCGTCTGCCATCTCTGAGGGCTACGCACAGTGACATTTTAAGAGCGTTCCGAGTCTCATGCTCCGAGTCTCTGTGCCCCGCAGAGGGACGCTGGCAGACAGGCGGGCTCCGGCACAGCTGCCGGGATTGCCGCAGGAGCCGGCCGAGGCCTGGGGGAGGGCGGGAGCCCCGGGCCGGGCCTCCTCTCTGGCCCGCAGGCCCAGCACGCTCACCGGGGAGCTGGGAGAGGCGCCCGGGCTGGGTCCTACATGCTCGGGGGTACCTGGCCCGGGGCTGTCTATGGGCCTCGGCCTGAGTCTCTGCAGCAGAACGGAGAGTCTCCTCAACACTGTCACACCCGTCTCTGGGGGTCGCAGCTTCTCAGTGGCTCCCGCGCTGGCTTCGCCCATGGGGTGTGTCCTGGCTCCGAGGGGCCTTGCTGCACAAGGCCACGGAGGTCTCCCAGGAGCCCGGGGTCAGCCCTGTGCCAGCGCCCGCCGGGGAGGCTGGACTCACGGCAGTCCTTCCCCCGAGTTCCTCGGGCGGGTGCTGGGGCGGTGGGGAAGGGAGAAGCCCCCGACCCTCAAAAGCCATGGACGCTGCTTCCCAGGCCGGGCCGCAGGGAAGTCCCGCTCCTGTGGGATCACATGTCCTTTCCCGACGTCTCTGGGAATGGTGCTCTGCTCTAAGGGCTTCCCGGCACGACGCTTCCAACCCCGGGGGGACACCGGAGGCTCCTGCCAGCAGGCTGGGAGAGCCCCGGATCGCCAAACACCTCTGGACACAGTGTGGCCGCGGCGGGAGGTGGGCACTGCTCCGACGGGCGTGGGTCACACCGCGCTGGACGGCAGGAGCCACCGAGCCAGGAGCGGGGCTGCCCGGGGACGGGAGGGTGCCGGCACCATCCGGAGCGGGCAGCGGCCGCGGCAGGGCAGGGAAGGAGGAGCGGAGACCGCGGGGCCCCGGGCCTGCCCAGGGCAGGTGCTCTGCCTCTGAGAACTCAGTCTCCCTGTCTGTGCAGTGGGCAGAGAGAGATTCCCCACCGTCCAGGCTTGGGGAACTCATGAAGGCTCCACATTTGGATGACTTAGATTCCTATTTCCGGAACAGAGGAGGACATGGGCACCCGCACACCAGAACTTGGCACATTCATTCGCTAGGTCAGCGCTTCCCAAACTGTGTCCTCTGGAACACCAGGGCTGTGGGGTCTCAGGGGATGCTGCGCAAAAACAACGGTTTTGCCTGCTATTTTCAGAACTTGCTCAGGAAATCAAAGTTGGACAGAGCTCTTCCCTGCAGACCTTCTCAGAGCCTTTAACCATGGCCACCAGCCCCACCTGCCGGCTCACCCCACCCCTGCTTCATTGCAGCTCTCCTCACCACACCTCCCCATGCCTGCGTGGTCCCAGTCAAGTCACATCACTGCCCTGCTCAGAAGTTCCAGAGACCCCTTGACTCACCGAGGAAGAAGGCCAAGCGGCTCACAGGTCCTTCCCCACCCAGGAGGTGCCTCTTCCTCCCGACCTCACCTCCTGCTCCCTTCCAAGGGCTCAGCTCCAGCTACCCGTCTAGGCTGCCCTCCTCAGGGCTCTGCAGAGCTGACTCCCTCTCCTCCTCTCTGTGCTAATGCAGCGCCCTCTTCCCGTGTAGACTGGTCTCCCACGTTCCTCCAGACTGCAGCCTGTCCCGCCCCTCCCCACACCGAGGAGCCAGCTGACCCTGCTCACCTCCGGGCTCGGTGCACATGTCTCATAGTCTTGTATGCCATCCAGTGGGCCTCTTTCTCATCCGCCTACCCTGAATACTGCCTCCTCCAGAGCAGGGATCTTTGCCCAGAACGGTGTTCAGGATATATGGAATTACCCAACAACCTTACATTGAATGAAGAAATGAACTCTACTCAAAGTATTTAGCACGTATCCTTTGTCCCCAGGTTATTGGAAATCTCGTGTTTTCATTCAGCAACTGTTTATCAGGTGACAGTCCTGTGTCCGAAGCATTTCAGGACGCAGGAAATGGAATTGTCTCTCACAGAGCACCATAAACGGCTTTGTAAGAAGTATAAGTACAAACACATTTCTGTTACAAAGAGGAGGGTTGGTCCAGCCAGTTGGCTGATGCCCTCCCTCTCTGAGGCAGGGATGAAGGCAGAAGGTTGAACAAATTCTAGAAGCTTCCATAGGGCCATGGGTGAGTACCCCATCCAAAGTCTTAGAATATGACACTGCAGGTCCCAGAGGAATCCCAAAGCAGGACACCAGTGAACCAGCAGCACAAAAGGAAGACAGGACCCAGGATCCAAGACAAAGTCAAAACAGAGGCCAGGAAGCACGTGGGTGAGGACGTGTTAGGAGAGCACGGGGTCAGGGGGAGACTAAACATACGACAGCACCCGACACAATGCGGCCACAAAGACGAAGGGGGAACGTGGAATAAGATACGCAGAGCAGGAGCATTGCAGAAACCAGGACCAAAGGGAGAACAATGGGGTAGGTGAGCAAAGGCAGTCTTTGAAGGCAAGACATTTTTCCTGTTGAACAAGGAGCACCAGTTGGTAGAGAAATCCAGAGCACACACAGTGGCTTCCTAATAGAGACATTTGAGAATTAATGAGATAGCCAGCCTGAAACATTTCCATCTCGAAGGTGGGAGTCATGCCTTTGTTATGCGCAGAACTATATTTAATCAATATTTATTCCAGCATTATTAGCTGTGAGCACAGTGATAGGAAAACAGTGTCATGTAAATATAAAGTCTTATTATAGCTAGCAAATTAGATGCATAAGCTGATTAATGTGGAATCTGTTTGGATATCCTCTGGATTATACTGCCAAGTTCCGGGATATTCAGCTTGAACTGGTGACTTTCAAAATTGATGGTGAGGGCAACGGACAGTGCTAATTAGTGCGTGAGCCCTTCACATCTGAAAATCTGGGAACGAGTCCTTCTTGGGTCAAAAGTGAAAATGAGCTTGGTTCTCTCGTTCTGATCCCTGCTGACACTGTCATCATCACAAAACTATCATGTGGTTTGGCACAGCCACCGGGCTGTGTCAGGAGAGCCTCAGACCCAGTGCCACAGGGCGTGGTGGCAGACACAGGGAAGATTGCAGACAGAGTCTCCACATTGCAGAAATGATGCAGGCCAGTGGCTTTAGCCCTTTGATTTTTTGTGCAGTAAATTCATATGGGCTGATTTTAAGGGGGGGGGGGGGATTAATGATGCATATCCAATCTAAAAGATAGTGTTATCCACTTTATTTCACCACTTGTGTTTCATTTCATTGATTGTGCCCCATAATCTTAAGTCACATAAGCATATAAAACGATGCAATATAGAAGAACATGAGACTTTACAAAATAAAGGGCCTCAGCGGTGCGGCCTGTCCCCTCCAAGCTGGCCTGCGAGCTCCCGCAAGCGCAGGGCGTGATTGAAAGTCCGGGCGCCGATTCCCATCACTGCGGTCAGGCACCGGCTTCCTGAGAGCAGAATTCGGGGCCCAGAGCGGGGCTGGGGGCTTCGGGCTGGACTCGGACAGGTCGGAAGGAACCACCACAGGTTCTCTCATTCATACACTCCCTCACCCATCGCCCGTGCCAAGGTTGCCCTGGGAAATCAGCAGAACTCCAGGACGCCAAGCCGTGGGCTCTGGTCAAATAGAGCACGGTCTGAAGCGACTCCGAGTGACCAGGGAGGTGCGCCCACAAGAAGACAGAGAAGCGCTTGACCCCACAGGTGATGGGCAGCACACAAGCCTCTTCCGAGGGGCTCCAAGTCTGACCTCAAACAGCCATCGGGGCTCTCTGACAAGCCCCAAGGGACCCCGAGGCACATCACGGCCAGCCCCGGCGGGGTCTTTGGTTCACAGCACCGTGACACACGGCATGACTCCGTGACAGGGATTTGGGCGAGGGTTGAGCTGAAGAGCGGAAGCAGAAAAGTGAGAATTCACTGCTTTATGTTTTCGGACTTCCTGGCAAATTTTCCAGCTATCAAGGGGACAAGAGGAGTGAGACTAGCGTTCCCCACGGATTCATGCGCGGGGTGTGGGACAAGAGGCCAGTGTGCCCACACCTGGTGCACATACGCAGACCCAGCCCTCCGAGGACGTGGAGGCAAGAGCCGGCCGGGGCCAGCGCAAACTCTACGTCTAACTCCGGGCGCAGTGGTCCTTTGATTTTGCTCCTTCCAGGGTTTGTGCGGGGTCTGACACCCAGGTCCTCAAGTGCAGCACTGAATGCTGCTTCCTTCCAACGCACGGCGGGGAGCCCGCGGGTCGCCGGGTCGAGGCCCCAGGGCCCTGGCTCTTCCCTCCGGCGTTGGTTGTAACCAAGAGAGTTTGGGCGCGGTGCCCAGGTCTCCCGCCAGCGTCTGTCAGAAGCCCGCCAGCAGCCCCTTCCACCCCACCCTGCAAAGCATCGACGTCCCTGAGAATTATCAATTGGCTTTCTGGGACACCTAATGACTTCATCAATAACGTTTACCAGTTCCGAAGGTCACCGGAGAACGGAAGGCCGTGGGAAGCATCCCGGCCCGGAGGGTGCCGCGTGGAAGGGTCACCACTCCGCTCCCGGCCCCTTTAATTGGCACTTGGGGATCAGTATTAATTGAGCTGCTGCGGGAAGACGAGTGGTGGGCGGCGGGAACCCAGGACGCGTGCTGCCGGCGGGATGCGGACGGCCACGGCCCACAGCCGCCGAGCAATAATTCCATTTTATGTCTTTCACATTTAATAGCAAATTCGCCGTTTAATCTTTAAGACAGAAGTTACTTATTCTCAATCTACCTCTCCTCGCACTGCTGTCATCTCGTGCCGCTCACACTGGCCGGTGGCACGAAGCCCATCACACTCCCAAATCAGGCCCATTTTTTCATTAGCTCGTATCCTTCCTGAGGTGGCCTCCTTTCCAGATGGCTGATCAGCAATCAACACTAGTTTGTTTCAATCAGAACAGCACCCGTAACTTCTCATTTAAAAACTGCTCCTCTAGAAGCACATTAGCGGGAGCCATAGCGGGCCCTGGTGATTGTAACAATGGGTTGGGTTTGGGTTTTTTTTTTTTTCCTCTTAAGGAAAAAAATGCAGCTGAAATCCAAAGAAAAAAAAGAAAAGAAACATGGCACACATTTGCATCCTACCCCATGGATCACAATGCAGATTTAAGTCTCTCCTAATGACTCCTGTGTGTAGCGTCCCTTTCAAGTTAGGAAGGGAATTAATAAATCCTATTTTCAATCTTGGAACCGGAAGCAAGGGCATGAGTCCCTTATCCTGACCCAGAGACCCAGGAACTATTTGGTTAGTGCAAAACATGCCCATCATTCTATCCCAGCATCTCAGTTTCAGACCTTAATTTCATTAACTTTTACCTCTTGGGAGAGTTTTAGGTAAAAGAATAATCAAGGCTCTATCATCATTCTTTCCTAGAGAGACAGAAGGAGAGTGTGGAGTTCAGGAAAGGCCACCGGTGAGGTGCTGGGAAATCTGGAGAAGCACCTTCAGGAGCCCCCCTGCCACCCCGGCTGCCACTCTGACCCTTTGTGAGCCCTTTGTGAGCCTGCCCGGGTCTCACCCGTGACCCCGCTGCACCAAGGTTAGGCATGAACACTTTTAAAGGCTAGCTCGTTCCCACTGGGAAATGCTGACTTCCCTAACGGGAGACTTTAAAATGATTTTCTTATCTTGCTCGTCCTTCCTGTATTTCACTTGGGGAAACACAACACGGCCACACACACACACTCAGAAATCACATTTGTCATGAAGCGAAAGGGACAACTTAACATTCGGTCCCTGGTGAGCAAATGCCATTGTTTATTAGGGAGGGTTATGAAAATTTATCAGGGTGTTCAGAAAGTGTGGGCCACTGAAATGCAACTTTGGGGTCTTTGTCTATTCATTATTTACGAGCTGGAATTGGTAATGTCCCCTAATTCCATTCCTAAAAAATAAAGTCACAAATTGCTTTGAAGATACAGTGACCGCCAGATTTCAGGAGAACACTGCTAAGTGACTATTGCTTCCTTCCAAGGAGGCATACTGGCATGGATCAGTGCTGTTGTCTTTGCTCAAAATATAATTGGAATTCTTATTTTGAAACTGCCCGTGTGAGAAAATCGAAGATGTGTAGAACTGTACAGTGGAAAATGGTCTCTTAGATGGAGTCGTCCAAACCTGGGGAGGACAGAGTTGGAAGTTGCTAAGAGCTGGGTCAAGGTCAGCACTGGCCAACATCAAGAGGGACACTGGCCCCAGCTCCCCAGATCTAGGGCAGGGAGAGTTGACAGGAGCTCCTGACCAATCACGGGAGACTGCCGGCCGGCCAGACCGCAGAAACCTGGCCCCTCACTCTACCCGTTGTTCTTTGGGGGCCACACTCCCAGACTAGAAATGGACGATGGCCAGACCGTCCCCTGTGCTGGGGCGAGAAGGGAAGGGACTTCCTCACACACAGGGAGGTTCTCAAGAGACTCTAAATTGAGCCCCCTTGACCAGTGATGTTGATGTCCAACCAGTTCATCTGACAGCCACTGACTTTTACCCCTGCGATCAGTGTTGGGGTTTTTGTTTGTTTGTTTGTTTTTTAATTTTCAAGATTGGGACATTTCAAAGGAAAAGAGAAAAAGAATACTACCAATAAATATATAAATATACACATCTTTGTGCTACGTACTGAATTAGGCTCTTTTAAGCCAGTACAGGAGTTAGATGTTTTCCTTGTGTCTTACTGATATTATCGATCTTTCTGAAGAAATGTTTTATAAAAAAACTCGTCAGGCTCCTAGGCCCCCGCTTCACGCAATCTAGCACTTTGGATATATCGACGTGGAAGGCTTAGAACGGTCCAGAGAGGAGAATAAACCACAGCCTCCAGGGCCCCCGCGGTGACGCTCGCACGTTTGTTGAGAGGCAAAGCTGCCAAACCCTTCCCCCGGCCGTGTCATTCCCGGTCAGTGCTGAGGAAGTGGACGGTTGGCGTCAAGGTCATGTGACCGGCAAGGCACAGAGGGAATCCGCTGCGAGGCTTCGGCCAGAACATCAGGAGTCCCACATCCCGATTGGGCGGCGTGAAGCTTCCGCCCGTGGCTGGGGCTGCTCGCGTTTGTGAGAACCGTCCGTTGTGAGGCGAAACAAGAGGACGAGGACCAGCAGGAAACGCGGAAATGGCTTCGTCCTTCTCCTCGTTTCAGAATCATGCCGATGAGGCCGGACTTCGTCAAGAGTCAGAAGGACCCATCCTCCCTGGGACGTCCGAAGGGACCTGTCACAGATTCCGAAGGCAGTTTCTCTAAGAGGATAACGACGATTTGGGTCCTGATTCAGCATTATATTGAAAATCTGCCAAGCCGAGAAATTCTTCCATGAAGATGAGAAAACCAGAGCCTGCCCACGGTCCCCCAGTTCATAGGAGGCAGAGCTGGGGTTGGGACTCTTCTGGCAAAGTAAAATCATTGAAATCTTCATACCAATCAAGCTGATTACTTAGGAAAGAACAACCTTTACTTGGGGATGTAGGTTCTGTTGTCCCTTACATCCAAGGCAGAGGAAAATCGAATAGTGAGAAAGATAGAGCCTTCATGTTCCAGAAGCTGCCATGGTCCCCGCTCCGATGGTGCCCCCACCTTGAGAAGATGAATGTCCATGAGCTCACCTGTGGTCTGAGCACGCAGCTGGAGGGCCGGTCGCCTTCCCACCCACACTAGATGCCGCATTTATTTATTCAACAAAAAATGAATTGGTTGGAACACCAAGTCAACCAAAAAGAAGCCCTACTTCCCAGAGGTGTGCACAAAGCCCTGCAGGAGGAGAAAGGGGGTGTCCGTGTGATAGGGGTCAGAGTGGTTGTCTCAGAGGAGCCCACACAGCGGTCTGAAAAGCTCAGCAAGAAGCGGCGAGACGCGGGAAGGACTGGGCCCTCCATGGGGGAGGAGACGTGTGTGGGAAGGAGGAGGGGCACAGGGTCGCGGGGCTCGGGGACTACTATCGGACAGTGTTTTGGTTTGGCTGAAGCAGGGCACGGCCCAGGTACGGAGAGCTTCAGCCAAGGCAGAGCCGGGAAGGGCCAGCAGGCTCCCAGCGGCGGGAGTGGTGCGCACAGAGCCACGGCTCGGAGAGCACTTGCAAGGGGCTCCTGCTGCCCCTTCCCTGCTTCTGTCCGTCCTCCTGCCGGAAATGCTTGCTTCCTCCATGCCCCACCCCCCACACACCCACTCACCTCGGCCCCATCAACGTCCAGGATTTCGCCCACATCCTGATGGAACATCGACCGTCGGGAGCCCTTTGAACTGACTTAGCCTCATTTGTCCCCTAAATGTAGTGGCATCGTGTCCTCCCCTCGATGTCACTCCGCCGCGTTGGTCCCAGCTGGTAGACCATGACCAGCGGCAGGTCAGACCCCCCCCACCCCCCCGTCTCTCTTCCTTTTTCTTCCTCCTTTCGGTTTCGCGTTGTGTCCACCATGACCGAGTGGCAGCTAATAAATGTTTCGTGACCGAGCGAATGAATGAAATTTATCCTAGCACTATACGGAACACTTGGAGACTTTCAGGTTAGGCAGGATGCAACCGGATCAGATTGGCCTGCTTGCCCCGAAATCTGGAGAAGAGGGCAGGTAGCCTCATTTATTGCTTCTTTCATTAATAAATGGATCCATTGAACAAATATTTATTGAGAAACGACTACGTGCAGAGCTCTGTGCTCAGCACAGCCACGTGGTGATTGGCAAAACAGAAAAACTCCCTTCCCTGATGGGGTTCATTAGATAATCAGGGAAAAATACATTAGACAAAGAATCAATCAAACACCCAAAAAAGGGTGTGGCTTCTGCCCATTTGGAAATAATAGATGAACATGGGCTAACTATTTCTTAATGGTTCATGGAGTATCACCTACATACGAGCGATTATACCAGACGTGGGCACTTAGCTGTAGGCAAGCCCGCTTTGACAGCACCTCACCGCCGTAAACCCCACAGGATGCAGGGCTGACAACTTTCTACATGTCACGGCATTTCCAAGACAGCAACGTTTCAGGACAGGGAAAAATCTCAACAATTTTCTGGTTATTCTCTACACTGATACGACTCTCGGACTGGAAATCATTAAGGACAAATTTAGGAACAAGGGTACGTCCAACAGGCATGAACTGGACCGTCCCCTTCTCCCGGACCGTGTGCAGATCTGAAATTAGACGTGGTCGCCGGCATCTCTGACTGGACCGTCCCCTTCTCCCGGACCGTGTGCAGATCTGAAATTGGACGTGGTCGCCGGCATCTCTGATCTGGTCTCTTTTCTCAGACTCTTCCTGAACAACCTACCCACAGACCAGTATGAAAGGAATCACAGGGCCATCAAAATTCATTAGGAATCATTTGCTACTGAGAAATGGGAAACTTAGCCATTTGTCTGACCTCTCTTACAAGGCACGTGTGTGCGAGCAAGGCAACCGCGGCCTAAGGAAGCGCTCCAAAGAAGCAACAGCAAGGAGCATCCCCGGGGCAGTGCTTTCTATATCTTCACGTAACTGTCTGCAAATACGGTTGTTAATGAAACAACCCAGAAGTCCTTTAAAAGAAGTTCTGAAATGGGGTGTGAGCCAGCGGGGCTGGAGTCTGAGGCGTCTGGCCCCCGACGTCTCCTTGCAGTCTGACCTTGAGTAAATCGCCCCCTCCCCGGGTGTCTCCCGGTCACCCAATCTGTAAATCTGTAAATCTCAGCTGGCCATGACCCTTTGTTACCTCGCGGGTAAGCCGTGAAAAGAAATGAGGTAACACTTCGGAACTTACAGGAAACCTGGAGAGCACGCAGAAAAGCATGACAAAAATGATGAAAAAGAAGCTGGGTTCCTTAAACAAAGACTAAAAGACACTCAAGATAATTTAGACCCAAAAGAACAAAGAAGAGAGAGAGAACACTGAGGAGCGACTTAATTGTTGTCTTCAATTTTTAACGGTGTTTATAACGGTCTCTCTCTCTTTCTCTCGCACTCTCCTGCTTGCTGGCCTGCACTGTTCCCCTCTCCCCGCCCAGCGAACAAGAGACGCGTCCTTACCTATCACTCAACCCCTCCCAACTCAACCAAGCTCTTAGCCTCCTGACTCTGCTGGAGCCTGAATCCAGGTTACCTGCTGGAAACTTGCCTCCTCTACCTCCTTAAACTCCCTCAACCTCTCCCATGTCTGCTGACATTGATCTGAAAATCCTCAACCTTGTATCCAATTCTGAGGCTCCTGGGCCACCTGGAATTTCTAGAATAAAAACAGAATCATACAAAGTTGTCAGGCGGCAAAATTCATGTTAACCTAAAAGCACTCCTTCCATGTTCCTCCTCACCCACTCCCGGAGTGGCCCCTTCAGCAACGGCCTGACTTGAACCTGACTGAAAATGTTCAGACTATTAAGGCCTCTGATAGGGAGAGAGAAGTCCAGAGAGAGGACGTGAGGAAATCGCGTGAAATGCTAACATAGCCATTACGTGACCAACTCATTCTAAAACAAGGTGAGGAGGAAAGAGGCTGAACCCAGAGTATCAGACGAGACGGTATAATTTAGATCCAACCCTCTGAGCTCTGCAAAAAGTACAAGAAGTCTGTCATCAACAAAAGAGAAAATGTAGAAACTCTACTAGAAATGCAAGAATTCAGTTCAGCCACCAATCGTTTAAGAAATGCAGTAATGAAGAAACTGACCCATCTGCAATAAGCAAATAAACACATCCTCCCCTTCCCTATCACTCGGTACCCGCCACGTCAACTGGGTCCGCCAACAGTCAGAGAGACAAAGAGGAAGGTCGGGCCGCCTCGCATGCCTCGTAATGAGGCCGCCGGTCACACTGGAAGCGGCTTCCCTCTCTTTATTACAGCAGAGTTGCCAGCCAAGCAGAGCCAACCATCATTCCCAGTCATTGTCATTCATCAGTCATCAGTAATTATTTGAAGCCCGGTGAGAGCTGACTGCCACCTGAATGGACATCGAAACTTGGCTCTCCACTGCTTATTCATCAGTGATGTCAAGGATGGGACAGGACAGTTACAGCAGGAAGGAATTAGTGAGTGGGGCCTTTGATTTGGAACCATAAATCTAGGTGCTTCAAACCACCACCTCTGCACACAGTAAATCAGTGTTTCTCAAACTTTGGTGCGTTTGGGAATGACAGTCGCTTGTTGAAATGCATATTCCCAGCCCCCACTTCCAGACCTACCGAACAGATCTCTGGATTATTAACCAACATCTGGAAGCACTGCCGGGAGCACCGCCAGGGGCTTCCTTCTCCCTCAGTGACGTGCTCAAGGGCATCGGGGAGCTCACGTGCAGACGGGGAACGCCCGGAGACTGTTTCCGTGATCACAAGCCGCCACACTCCGTTCTTCTAAGAAATATGCTCCTGCAGTGTGTTTCATTGAGTCCTAGCGGATGCCTGCATCCTCCAGTCCCCTCGTCACTTGAAGCCCTCATGGAAGTTTCTAGAATGAGCATTGGTACCACCATTTCAATGTGTATGCCCCTTCCACATTGTTTTTTAGTAAAAACAATGATACTCTGGGTTCAGTGCTCCGCATTGCCAGAGCACTCTGAGACCACCAGACAGAAGCTGATGGAGAATGACGGAGAATGATTGCCTCGTCTACAAGGTCAACACACACTCGTTTCCCTTCCGTCATATGGAAGCATGGCCATCAACGGGGAGGTGAAGCCAGAAATAATGCCATCCCACGTGAGCTGGGATGCTCACACAGGGAACTTACTTCAGTGGGGGGAGGGGGTCATTTTTAAAGGACATGTGGAGGCCACCCTTTCAAGATTATTTTTGACAGGAACGGGTTAATCTTGTCACCTTTTCTGTTCTTCTCCTAGCGCCCGGGTTGTCAAGGAGGTAGATAAACATGGTGCTATTTTCCGGTTTTGTTTCACTGTCTGTCAGGAGAGTAGGCCAATTTCATACCATTTGCTGCTTTCATTACTGTCTCAAGATTGTCACAAGAATTGATAAATTTCAGACTGTTTTTCTTGTCCTCATTACAATCTTAAGGTTGTCATGAGAATAAATTGATTTTGTGCCATTTTTTTTGTCCTCATTACGGTCTTTATCATGAGAATGGCTTCATTTTGAACCATTTTTGTTCCTGTGGCCATTTTCAGCATGAGAGAAGAGATTCCTCAGTGGGAAAGAAAAGACACCACCTCAGACGCCCGTCTCCAAACAGCGAGTCCTCATGAGCCGCTCTCCAGGCAAGGCAGGCAGGGAGCGCCGGCCTTCCTGTGAGGAGTTTCCTGTTGTGATTTTTTCTGACCTTGATGTGATTGAGCGAAAGAGAAGAGAAGCAAAATCCCATCTCCAGTTTCTGTTGCTTGCATTATGTCCTCCTGTGGGCAGAGAATGTTCTAGACTGGTCCCAGAGGATTTCCAGAAGGGAGCGAACAGGTAGGTGACCCAGAAGAGGAAGTTTGAAGCAGAAAGTGGGCCCATTAGACAGAGGGGTTGGAGGCTCAGCGGCAGGAGCTTCGACAGGAGTCCATCTCCTGAAGCAGTAAGTTAAAGTCATTCATTCCAGCACCAACTTTCTTGTCAGACGTGAGAAGGCCCCACGCAGACGTCCCTCACACATTCAGCTCTCCAAATATGCATAGCTACTCCCAAAACATGCTGTTTCCTTTATTGGAAAAATACTCAGATCCTAAAAAACCCAAACTAGATGACAGCAAGCAGGGCGATCTTCTTAAAATCTGAGTGGAGGGCCACGTGTCTGAAGACTGGCGGAACAGGCCCCTAACAGCACAGTAGCAACAAAGCAACAAAGTAGCAACAAAGTAGCAAGAGATGCACTGTCAAATTACAGATGTGTTTACGGTCAGAATCTCAGAAGGCCAAACTACAGATGAGTTTGCCATCAGAATCTCAGAAGGCCCCCCTGGCCCGTGGTCAAGGGTGTTTGAGTAAGAAAGCAAGAGCAAGCTTATGGTTGCAGCAACCGTTTCTGTTCATTTTTTTGGCCAATTCAAATCAAGCAAACAATTTTTATTTGCTTGCTTTTTCTATAAAATATATCAATGGGTTGACTAAATTAATTACAGGTCACAACCTGAAGACAGGAAGAGGGTTATGTAAAGATATTTGGATCAGGAAAGGTGTATTGTGTAAGTATGTGTTTAAGGACCCCTGGGCTGCTTAGAAATGGACAAACTTCATAGCCTCCAACGGAGAAAGAAGGTTCCGTAATGTGGACCTGTTTGGATAGTCGGGCCCAGGTGTGAAACTGCAGCTTAGATCGGGAAAACCCAAATGCCTGTTAACAGGTGAGTAGGACAACAAAATGCAGGAAATGTGCACTGGGCAGTCCTGGTCAGCTCTGAAAAATGATGCAGCATGACACACGCTAAAACACAGAGGAACCACAGAAACCTTCCACGAAGGGAAGGCGGCACGGAAGACCACACAGATCCTCCGGTCTATAATTGATGTGCAGGACAGGCCAATCTGTAAAGAAAAAAGTACAGAGATGGTTGCCTTGTGCTCCTGGAGAGTGGGGGAGGGACTGGGGAGTCCTGGGCGCGGCTTCTTGAAGCCGAGGGGAGCGGGGACGGTGGAAATGCTCTGAGGTTGGATTACGGTGACGGTTGTGCAAATCTGTAAATCTGCAAAAACCCATTGAGTCATATACTGGGAACAGGTGAATATCATAAAATATAAATCATACCTTAATACATCTGTTGTTTAAAAGTAGTTTAGAGACTTGGCAGTGTTTTTCCCAGAAGACCTTGGATGTGGCCGTTGTGAGGAGGACTTCCAGGAGGCTGGGGGATGAGCCACAGAAACTGATGAATCAGTTTGTTTTTTAAGGGAAGAGGAAGAAGAACTCCTAAATCTACACCTTGTGACGACATCAGAATAAACAAGCAGGGGACCCGGGGCGGGGGGGGGGGGGGGGCGTTGAGGACGCTTCAGTGATTAATTAATGGGCAACAGATGAGCAGGAAAGAGATATAAGAATGAAGTGTGATGAACATGAGGACCGTTCCTAGAAAGGAAATCCTGAGTCTACAGCCATGAAGAGGGTGAAATGTCCTAGTTGAGAGAAGAACATTTTACTCTACCTGGAAAACTGAACTCATCATCCCCTTTTGGGTGACCTTGACCCTGGCAGGCTGGGCATCCAAGAAACCAGGAAGCCGGTCTGAGAGACTTCCAGCACTGTGGCGGGGAGGCACTAGGGTTCAAGTGAACAGAGAAAGAGGGGGGACAGCTGGGCCCCCAGGAGGGCCACCTCTCTGGGGAGGACAGAGCAGACACGCCAAACTGCTTTTACAGCCGCTCTCCCGCCCATTGGGAAGAGGCAGGCCACGCAGAGCTTTGGAGACTCAGAAAGGAATGAAAGAAGTGCTAGGGCTGGGCCCCAGGTCGCTGCAACCACTGGGACTGGACATGGCCTTTCTCTGGTGTGTGCCCATGGGGGTGCTTGGGCCCAGCTGGATGAGGAATGGAGTAAAACAGGTTGAACCTCATAGAATGCTCTTACAGGACAGGGAGATGTCGGGGGGTGGGGGCGGGCAGGTTTCTATGTGGCAGGAAAGTCTTGAACTAGGGTCTGTGGCATAAGGAGTCTGCCCCCAGGGCGCAAATGCTCCCCATATGGCACTGTGCTGGCCCGAGGACTGGCCCACCACTGCCCT
Organism: Mustela nigripes; assembly: GCF_022355385.1. Taxonomy (NCBI): domain Eukaryota; kingdom Metazoa; phylum Chordata; class Mammalia; order Carnivora; family Mustelidae; genus Mustela; species Mustela nigripes. Next base: position 88,162,572 of record NC_081564.1, on the reverse strand, counting down.
TTCCCCTCCTGTGACCCCAGGGGAGACCCCAGCCGTGCCAGAGGCCCACACCCCGTACCCTAACTTCCCGACGCCTTCAACCACTTGAGCTGAGTGACTGGAATGCCTCCTTGCTTTTCATTCATTTCTCTGGGCAATTGCACACATTTCAGCCTCTTCAACAAATCCTGGAACTCTTTTTGCTTCCAAGGGGTCACATGATATGGAGGTATTCCAAAACCCATCCTCTCGTCCACAGGTGTCCTGCTAACGTCGGGAAGAGTTGGAATAGCCATCGAGTCATCCTTGTCCCATCGGGGCTCTCCCCTGGGCCACCTGTCTTTGCCCCCTGGAGAAGGCAATGGGGTGTCTTCCCAGGCCGCAGCTCCTCCTCCCTGGGGCTCGGCTGGCGAGTGGTGACGGGAGTCAGTCTGTAGCCCGGGAGAAGACGACTTATATCAATGATAGATAAATCCCAGCTAGAAATACGGGTCCCTGACAACCTAATCACTGAAACCCTGTCAAGTAACCCCTAATTTTGAAGCGAGTGGTTAATTCCCAGCAAATTGATTTATGCACTGTTTGAGGTTTGGCGAGTCGTGTTGTTCATCTGTTATTACCAGGAACTCGGCTCTGCCTATTCATTTAGAGCATTGACACAACCCAGTGCATCTCCCAAGAAAATCTCCTTTGTCAGCACATCTAGAATTTGCTAATTAAATCAACGATGACATTATTCACTATCTCAAGAAAAAAAAAAAAAAAAGCCGTCCTTCTCCCAGCACGTGCCTGCTCCTCCTCCGACTCCTGCTTCCCCCTCTCCTTCTCCTTAACTCTGCGCTTCATGAGCACCGAAAATCTCAAGTTTATCGGGCCTTTCCTGGACTTCTTGTCAGGCGGCAACAGCCCACTGGAGACATCCGTCGGTTCAGTGAGGAGCAAACACACACACGTGCACACACGTGCACACACACGTCTGCGCACAAGATCACACGCACACCCAAGCGCACGGGCACAGAAGCAGCAGACAGTTCGGCAGGACACAGCCACGGAAGGGCCTTCCAGAAAAACCACGCTGATCCCAGGAACCACGGAGCCGGCTTCTTCGCTGGATACCAGTAGTGCGGCTTTCATTAAAATGAGAGGGTTGGCCAGCACCGCACGCTTTGTCTGTCGTATCACAGCTAAAGTACACTCCAAACACAAGAAGGACAGGCTGTCCCCAGGCTCTGTAATTATGGGCCTGTGATGTCTCTGCTTCTCTCTGGGTTCGAAGTCGTAAGGAAAACGACAGAAGGGGAAGAATGGACCGTGTCACAAGGCCAAGGAGTTTTAGGTCACGTTTTCCCTATATTGGAGTTTTCGTTTTCAATTCACAGAAATTAAGAAGTAAAAACAGGAAAAGGTTTTGGACCCCATTTTGTTTTAATAACATCCCTAGAAAAGCACCCCCCCACACACAGATAAGAAGTAAAATGAGTGAAATCAGAAGCCGAATAATGATTCCTCAGAATAGCTTTTTATTTCCATAGTTTGTGTTTTAACAAGAGCCTCAATTTTTATTTCTTAGCAAGAAGTAGGGGATTTTTTTTTTTTTACAATTTTAATTAACTAAGAAGACCGTAGACAATTAACATGATCTGTCATGGGGTGGGCCCTGGATATTTTGGAGGTGCAGTGTGGTTTATGGTACACAAGCTGGGTGTCCAACTGACCAGGCTTGGGAAGTGTGTCTGCTGGCATACGTCTTCTCCTCGGCCTTATCTGAAAACAAGCCGTGGTCTTATTAAATTTACTTCTTTGGGTGAAGGTTTAGACTGAAAATGCAAATTTTATCTGAAAGAGGTGATATATTTACCAATAAATGGAGCCTGGAAATGACAGACCCTGTATCAGATTCCAGCCAGGGTCAGTCAGTAGCAGAGCTGCACAGAAGCCAAAGAGCGGACATTGAGGCAGCCTAGAAACCTGCAGGAGCAGAAAGCCATCCCCTCGGGAGGCTGGAGGGCAAGAGAAAGACCAGCGTCTCCCCAGCCCCGGGCGAGGTGACCATGGAGGCTTCTCCCCGGAGAACTGCAGCACTTGACTCCTCGGCTGCCCGAGGAGACTCGGAAGCCAGAGAGGTCCCACTGCAAGCTGCAGTCATTCTGGCGAGACGTAGCTCAGAACAGAGATGGGGGAGATGCCCAGGCCTCCCCCTCCTTCCAGCTCCCATCCAGCCTCCCGGGGGCCACACCTAAGCCCAGGAAGTGCAGCCTGGAGACACACGGCACTGCGGAGGAGAGCATGACGTGGCCCCAGGGGCTCTCCATCAGAAGACGTCCACGGTGCAGGGAAAGACCCAGCTCCCACGAGCAGTCACGAGCCTCTCGGTGCAAGCAGACGCCTCTGCTAGGTGCCCTGAAGAGTTCGAGATGAACTCGCCGTGGAAAGAGCATTAAGAAAGCCCCAGTGGGCAGCCTAGTCCACCCCTCCGAGCCTTCATTTCCTCATATGTGAAATGGGCCAGCGAGGTGCATCTCACGAGGACGCGGGTTCCGGCTCGGAGCGCGCCGGGGTTGCTTTCTTCGGTCCTCCCGCGGAGCAAGCCGTCCGGCCTGGCATACGAGGTGCCCTCAGAGAAGAAAACACAGAACGCTTTGACGTCGCCATCCTTGGGACATTCTACTTCCTCCGTGGATTTCCGTGGCCTTGTCATCTGCATGTAAACTAAGTGCAGTGGTCTCCCATCCATGTCTGCCGGACGGCCGTTACCTCCCATCAAGGCTCCTCCTCGGCACCGCCCACAGACACCTCTCCTTGAAGACCCCTTCCTTTCCCCGCCTACCCTTTAACCAAGGTTCCATATACTCACCCGCAAGCCTCCTCTGTTGCCTGATTTTGTAAATAAAGTTTTATTGGGACACCACAGACGCTCCTCATTTGCACATTGCCTGTGGCAGCTACAGCAGCGGAGTTGAGGAACTAACTGGCCCGAGACTGTATGGCCCAAGAATCCTAAAAGATGCTCACTGGCCCCTTAGAGAACAAGCTCGCTGACCCCTGCTTTCAGTGGTGGTTCTAAAGGCATCTTCCCTCCAGAATGAATAACTATTATTAATGAGCCTCTGCCCTTCTTGAAGCACATTTGAAATTCCATCCCCACAGTGACTCCCAGCTTGGAAAGAGAAAGCAGGGGAGGAGCGGAATCCAAAAAAATAGAACAGTCGGCGAATTGCGCAGAAGATCTGGCTGGAGAGGACTGTGAAAAACAGCACTTGACCCCTCGGCAGCCCAAGGAGACTCGGGAGCCAGACAGGCCCCACTCCAAGCTGTGGTCATTCTGGCGATTTTACGGCAGCATTGCACGTTTACTTGTGAAGTGTGATCCTGCCCACCCCCCCACCCCAGTGCTTCATCTCTCCGAGTAGAGAGAGGAGAAGACAGATTTGGACTGCGAGTGTGCTAACATGCCTTTCTCAGAAGCTGGTCTGAGAACCAGGTTGTGTCTATAGGACCCAAAGAGGGGCAGGCAAGGGAGACACCTTCTCCCCTCTGCAGGGACCTTGTCCATCAGACCAGGCCAGTGAGGGGCCCACCGGGCTGCGGGGCACTGGGAGGAGCAGGACTTGTGGGTGATGACAGCCGCCCGCTTGACCGAGCCTGTGCCCAACCCCTTGGCCAAGGGAGGGGCTCTCTGCTTTCAATGAGCATAACTTCACTGGAAATACTTGCACGGTGTTACGAATCATGTCCCTGCTGATTAGAAGGGTGACTGCAGTTGTTGACTTAAGTGCTCATTTCTGAACCTGAACGAGTTTTCCTCAACACATTGCTTACTAATCAACTTTTTTTGCAGCTTGTCATTTTGTTTCATGTTGCAAAACACGGCAATTTTTTAAAGTAAGATCCGATTTTGCAAAGAGATGTCTAAACTTAAGTGAAATAATTGCCGTAACAAAATACCACCAAATCTGACAGCTTTGTTCTGCCAATGTAATTTGCCGATTCTGGAAACCAAATGCAGACCCGTCTGTGCCACTCTCAGAAAAGAGCCGTGCGTGACAGACGTAGACCTGGGTAAACGCCACACACACTACATTAAATAGCACACTTCGCGTGCAGTCTTGCTTTTTATTCACTTGTCAAAGCCGGCTTTTCAATACTCCGCTGTTACTTCCAGCCCGGAGCCAGGAAAAGGCGGCCTCGCTTTAGAGCGCAAAGATGATACGATTTAATGATGCTACCAAATTCTTTTATTTGTCATATTCTTTGTGATGATATTTCAGGGAATTGGATGCGGCCTGGGGCATCCAATTTTCGGGGAGGTGCCAAGTCAGCGTGTGGAAGGAGGCAAGACAGGGTGGACAGTGGGCGGTGCCGCCAGGCCTCCGCGGGCCCGCAGGCTCAGGGCAGGGGTGCCACTCCTCCGAGATGGGACAGAAAGCTGAGAAAAGCCAGGAAAGTGGCTCCTCAGTAATAAGAAAAAGACTACCTGACACCTCGTTGCTCTTGTCACAAGAAACCCCAGCACAGGGACCCTCCGGAAGGAAAGAAGCAGATAAACAGGCGGATCCGAATGCGGATCAGGAACCAGCCAGCGAGGCCACGGGCCGATGCTGCGCATGTGCTCGGGAAGCCTGAGGACCTGGGGGTGGCGGCTTCATGCGGCAGCGGCCAGGCTGAGCACGGCCACGAGCCTGCCTGCGTTATCTACCACCCGGCTCTTTGAAGAGAAAGTTTACCAACCCCTGACATAAATGAACTCGGGTAAACAGAAAGGCAGACCCCGAATGGGAATCTCACCGCAAGCGACTGGGCCCCTCTGTAGGAGACTGACATCCCTTCTCACACCAGAGACCATCCCCTTGAGGGATCCCATGTGGAGCTTCCCCTCAAGAGGGGGACATGACAAAGGGTGTGGTAGGTTGTTTGCGAAGACACCAGCCATTGTCCTCCCTGTGTCTGTATCCCTTCATAGCAGGGCTTCAAAGCTGCTCTCATCCAGAGGCCACGTCTTCCCTACCCCCACTCTAGAATCTGGGCCGGCCAGGTGACATGCTTTGACCTGGAGAGTGTGGCGGAAGGGGCAGCATCCCAGCTCTGAGCCTGGACTCGAGACCAGGCACCCTGTCACTCTCTTGGAACCCTACCCACCACCACAGGAACAAGCCGGGGCTATCCACTGAGGGGACACAGGCTGTGCCGGCCAAGGTCATCCCAGACTAGCCAGCAGTCTCCCCGTGCTGGCAGCCGCTGGCCACCACAGAGACATGAGAAACCAGCCAGCTGAGCCCAGCTTGCTCTGCTGACTGACAGAATCATAGACTAACTAATATGCTATTGTTTGAAGTCACGACCTTAGGGACCATTTGTTATGCACCGCAGCTGATACACAGTGAGCCTCCCTCGGGTGCTCTTGTCAGTCTGCAGGGAAGAAAGGAATTGTTTTCAGTGTAACGAGGTGGCATGGACATCATCTATAAAACCAAGGAAAGAGGCAAAAGGTAAACCCTAATAAACAGGAGCAGTCTCCCACCTCAGATGAAAACAGGAAATGTCTACCACTCGTGTGGCCCAGGCCCATGTGGAACGGTTCCTCTGACAGGGCACGGTGAGAGGCGGGGAAAGCAGGGAACCTCCAGAACTTGTAGAACAGGGTAGCTTACCTGGAGCCTGCACAGCCAAGGAGACGGAGGAGAAGGGATGGACATGACAAATAAGTTGGGGTGGGCATTGGGGCGATGGACTCGACTCCGGAAATGCTGAGCAGAGATGCCCATAATGCACCAAGGGCAAGCCACCTAGTGGAGAGCTGGACCTAGATTACGTTATCGTTCAGTAAGCCTTTTCCACATGCCCGCACTTGCCAGGCACAGTTCCTGCTGTTTCACTGCTGTGGTTTCCATCACCCTCTCAATAGCCCCACAGGAAAGAGCCACACCCCTCTCAAAATGAGAAAAACGAGGCAGCCTATTCGAAGCCCTATAGTCCAGGCACATAGGAACCGTCCGCACAACGTGCTGTCCTCCTATGCTAGGGCAGCAGGTGGAATGTGCCACTCAGGGCAGCAGGCGGGATGTGCCACTCAGGGCAGCAGGCGGGATGTGCCACTCAGCTTCCTTGCCCACTGCCCCAGCCCTGTGCCTGTAGGAGCCCTATTACAGTGGCCCTGACCTGTAGCCCTGTGCTGGCCTCTTTAGAGTTTCCTCACAGAAGGAGCTCAGTGGCCCACAAGTAACCAGCCCCAAGGGCTTATTACCTTTCTAGGTAAACCCAAGGTATTCAAAGCATTGATTCTATCTGCGTGGGTTGCATGCCAGGCAGGGTGTTTGGCACTGGAGGTGGGAAGACAAGTGAGATGCTTCCATCCTCACAAACACGCGGCCGGTCTAACACTAAGAAAGCCTAGACCATAGAGAGGCGCGGAAGAGGTGGGCAAGGTGGGGAGGACGCAGAGCCCGGGTGGGAATCGTCCTTGGCAAGAGAGCAGGATATATGACAAGGTCAGTATACAGCCTGCGGAAACCCAGCTTCAAGGCATTTACATGATACGCAAAGGTTAATACCTGAAACTGACCTCGGAAATGGAGACGCTGGCTTCCTCACTGCTGTCTCCCAGCGCACATCTTCTTCCAGTCGGCATTAGCAAGCGCCTGCACCACACACACAGCAAGAGCCAGGAAGCCACGTTTATTGTGCTCCTACAAGCCACTTGCAGGAACAGCCTGAGACGCAGCTGTCATTAACTCTACCGTCCACGTTTTACAGATGAGGTGCAGGGAGAGTAACTAACTTGTTCAAGGTCATTTAGGGAGGAAACGCAGACCCGGAATTTGAGCTCAGGTCTGTCAGACTCCACAGTGCAGACACCCCATCTTATGCTGAAGTAGTATTGTCGAGGCTATCGCCAATAAAGAAGAGACTTAGTGAGTCTCTTCTGTTGGAGTTCATGAGGAAACCACATTCAAGACCCAACTGGACACAAGCAGATGCTGCACAATGCAGTTCTTAGAGTCAAAGGACGCCAGACGAGACATGGGATTAACTAGGTGGCTTGTGGGACACCGGACATCTCCACTGGAAGCGGGCTCCAAACTGGGAAGACGAGGCAGAAGGAAGATCCAGGTGAGGCCATTCCTTACGCAGCGGCGTGAGCGCCAGAGCCCGCGAGATGGCGTAGGAGCAGGAGAGGATCGGGCGCAGCTGGAAAGGACAGAGCGTTGGGGGCTGGGGAAGAAGGTCAGAGAAGAATAGAAGTGGGCGGACAAAGATAATCCAGAGCTATTGTGGGCTTTTCAGCAGGGGAGTAGGTTGATGAAAATAGCGCTCTTGGGAGATTATCCTGCCTGCTATGTATAGGACAAACTAGTAGGAGAAGCGGAAAGAAGCGGGCCTCGCTCGGCAGCAGCAGAGGCGATCCAGGCAAGGGGGGTGGTGGTGCTGGAAGTGGAGTCATTGTAGAAACGGAGACCAAGGAGAACCGACGACCAAAGAGGCAGGTGGGAGAAGCCCCAGTGCCGTGGCTCTCTGAGGCTTCGAGATGGCAGCGTTCAAGGAGTCTCCATGGGATTCAAGCCACCCCTTCTCCCAAGAAGACATCGGCTGAACACAAATCGCTCTGTCAATCTTAAACCTAAACTTGACCTCATGTGGAAGTTGAGTTTGGGGCACTGCTTCTGGCTATGTGTCTGCCCAAAGAGACATCTACAAAGGGAAAGGCAGAGTAGGTCTAACTCCACCAGTTATTTTGCTGGTGGCTTCAAACACCACTTGACTGCTATTTCCCCACTGATCTGTGTTCTAGCATCTCATGGGATGGACCATAAGGAATGTGAGTCATGTGCAGGGTCATGTGACAGGAAGTGATGTCACTGGTTGGTCAGAGGAAATATTTGATGAAAGCTGGTGTCTGGAACCCTTGGCCAACATTGGACAAATTCATGCATCAGCACCTGGTGTCAGCCAGCCACGTGAAAGGCGGACCGTCACGAAAGCTGCAGTTCCAGTACAGCTGGTCTAGGTGCGGCCAGGCTCGTGGGCAGGAATGGGATGTGCTAGGCCTACGTGGGTGGTGGCCCTGGATCTGTCTTCCCACACGGCCTGCGTGAACGGGGAGTTCAGGAGAAGAGTGAGGGAAGGGGACCAAGATTAAGGCTTTTTCTGCAGCCCATCCCGGTGACAGGGATGACGGCTCATAAACACACAACCACCACACTTGCTTCACAGAAGCTTCAGAGGGATGCCTACAGATCACCTCAGGCTCTAGGTCCCAGAGGTCATTTTTCTCTACAATCCGTGTGCTGCCCAGGAGTTCCACCCTACATCTCCATGCATGTGGAATGGCCATGGCCATCTACCGCACATCTTCAAGTCTTCAGATGAGAGTAGTCACGCTATGACATCTCAACAGTGCTGGGCTTGTTCTTCTATTTTCCATTTGAGCTCAGTGAAGTCCATTTACCCAGGGGCTTGTTTTGAAGCGTGGTACTGTGGGTGACATTGTGGCCCCACAGAGATAGGTCATCTCCTACATTACAATACTGTGAACGTGGTCCTACTTGGAAACAGGTTCTCTGCAGGAAAGATCAGGTTAAGATGCCATCATACTCCCTTAGGTCGACCCTTATCCAAATCCACCGTGACTCCTGACCTGAGAAGAAGGGAGGGAAGACACAGAGACACACAGGAAAGTGTCACGAGACAATAGGGACTGATTGGCGTGGTGCTTCTACAAGCCAAAGAATGCCAGCCACACTGAAGCTAACAAAAGGCATCGCCAGGCCTCTCCCTGGAGGTTTCAGAGAGAATATGGCCTTGCTGATGCCTCTTCAGCCTCCAACCCTGGAAGACAAGACTTTTCTATTGTTTCCAGCTACCCAGTTTGAGGCGCCTTCTTACAACCACCCTAGGAGACTAACATACATGGAATAAGGATAGAGTGTGGTTTTGTCATTATAATAACAACAGTGGTAAGATTAACAATGTTAAAATGCCAATTGAATGCTTATCTGGGTTCCGGATTTCCACTAATCCTTACAACAAGCCCATAACCTAAGGCCATCCATTATTGTTCCCATTTTACGGAAGAGAAGACGAAGGAACAGGTTAAAATAACTTGGTCAGCTAGACAGATGAAGCTGTGCATCAAATGAAGGCCTGTCTGAGCCCAGAGCCCACACTCTTTTCCAGAACATCTGCCTCCAGATAAGGTAGGCACACGTTTTACAAATAGCGACAAAGATTGATCCCGAAGTTGTAGATGGAGAGAGCGTGGACCTTTGCCAAAATTCCCAGGGTTCTCTTTTGGAAGGATTTGCAAAGTCGTCATTCGGAATTTGTGTCTGATTTCACCCAGAAATATTGACACACATTGCTGTTATGACAAGGCAAAACAGCCATCATGCGTAGTTTTTCATGAATCCAGAAATTAAATTTAACTGCATTTGCTGTAATTCATCCAAAATTTAAAATAAATATGAAGAGTGTTGCTTTTTCCAAAGCAAGTCATCTCAATGTAAATGCAATTTAGCCGTTTAAACATGTCATAACTATATCTATATCCATACCTCCTGCCTTTATAGAAACAGTGTTTCCAGACTATATACTTCAATAATAAAAAAATTCAGGTTTAAAAATACATTATTAATAAACATTTATCAATTCTTATCAAGCAGAAAATAGAAGACATATTGTCTTCTCTTATCTTGCACTGGCTAGAATATATAAATTCATATTACAAACAGCTTCATTTTTCGTTCTTTCTTCCTCTCTTTTTTTTTTTTTTTCCTTCCATGCAAATATGTACTTCAGGAGGATTTTGCTGGGTATCCACCAAGGCTTCTCAACTTTGGCACTGTTGCTATTTGGGACCAGATCCCTCTGTGCCGTGGGGTCATCCTGTGCCATGTAGGATAGTTACAGGCATCCGTGGCCTCACCTACCAGATGCCGGTAAACCGCCCATCCTCTGCCCCCAAAGCATCTCCAGACCTTGCCAAATGCCCTCAGAGGAAGGGGCAAAGTTGCCCCCGGGTAGAGACCATTCCAGCAGATACAGATACATTTCCAGGTCTGTCTGGTTTTATGCCAAAAGACTGTGAATACTGAGTTTGAAATCACACCACATTCAAATTGCAACTCAGTAAAGACTTTGCAAGAATGAGGGAATTGTATACTGTCCAGAAAATTCAACATTTCTTCTTCCCAGGATTTGGTCACCTCAGGGCCATCTCCTAGGGGCTGTACCCTTCTGCAAGGTGCCTTCAGAACCCATGGTCCTCTGACCCCTCAGAAAACACAAAGGCTTGCGTTTCTTCCCTGAAGTTCCCAGCATCCCCACAACAGCTCTCTCCCTGTCCCTTCAGAGGCCCGAGGTTCACCTGCACTGAGTGACTGAGGAGTAGGTGTCTTCTCCAAACAGCTTTCAAGACAACCAAAATAAACCACTTGTGGATGAATGATTTCAGTCCTAAGACAGCCCAATGCCAGCCCCATGGAAATAGTTTTTAAGAACATTTTGTGACTCGGTTCAGTTCCAGCTGCATTGCTGTCCACAAAGAGTTGAAAAAGCAGGTCTGGCTGCCGAGAAATATTGGCCACAAGGAAACACCGCCATGCACGTAAGTATTGTGAAGCCAGGCCACTATGTGCCCATGGCTTCCAACTCCATGATGCATGAGATGTTCTACAAATATTTGTTGAGTGAAGGAGTAAATTAAACGTGGAAGGCGTGAAGAGAAGAGCGTTGTTCAGGAGGACAGTGTTCAGGGGGCTACTGTCTCGTGACCTGACCCAACTACATTGGCAGCTGCGTTCAATGCAGGTGGCTTATGGGCAAGAGACAATGCTGAGGGTGCCCCAAAGAGGGACCAAGGAGGAAGAATGAAAGGACATGAGACCAAACCAAGTAAGCAGGACCCAACAAATACTCCAGAAACAGGACTCAGGAGTTTGGGACAGTCGCTTCCCCAACAAGTGAAGACCTGCCTGGGAGTTGAGCATGACCCCGAATGTCCTAGGGCACAGAGCAAGGCCACGCGCTGAGCATGCTCGGCTGTTCTCACCATCAACAGCCCAGCCTGCCTTACTGGTTTTGTACGGCCGTTCTGAAGACACATGGCTCTCGCCTCCTTTGAAATCACAGAGGGGGCAAGAGTTTCTTGTCTGGTGAGCGAGCTGGTCCCCCATGTGCAGATAAATAAATGTTGACGTTATCACATGCTGCTTATTGAACACACAAGTTGCCAAATGAGGCTGGCTACTCACTGATTTTGTTAAGCTGTGAGTACTTGAATTCAATACAGAACATATTGCCTCTTGAAACACAGTAGAGCAAAGCCATTTTCATCAAACTGTACTCTTCTGAATTAGCTATTCAGAAGTTGCCTTTTGAAACTGACTTTCAAACGACACCCTGGTTGAGGACCCCTCCGTGTTCTCCGAATGCATTGATCTCGCCTTAGTCTTGGCCACAGGTCACCCCTCCACAAGACTCACTTACCCTTGTGTTTAATTTCCTGTGTCAAATGTTGGGAGACAACTCTGCAACTGCAAAGCTTTCTAAAAATAAGTTTGTAGCAGCAACTGTTTGGGTTCTTGATTTCTGCTGCAAATCCCAGAGAACTAATTAAGCCAGAGCCCCTTCCGCTGCAAACCTTGCCCTGTCACTGGCTCGGCTGCCAGGGGAGCGCACTGATGGCAGTTGCGCGTCCTGAGATGAAAGATGGGCCCAAAGTAGAAGCAAAGGCCAGTTAGTTTATCGCAGGTCCACGGAGAAGGCAGTGGATGGCAATGCGTAGAATTGGAAGCCATGATAATGTGCTTTAATCTTTCAAGAGAGCTCGTGAATACCTGTGGGTTCTTGGACTCCGCTGGCTGCCCACTGGTGTTGCATTCCACTCTGAGCTTAATTATACCTCCTCGCTTCGTTTTAGAGGTCCCCGAACCAACTCCTGTGGCCTTGGGTATCTGCGCGCACCACGATCCCACGAGGCCCAAGTGTCCTGTTTGAGCGACTTCTACAACGGCTACTGTTCGGCCAGGCAAGTGCCCTTTGAAAGGGCAAAGCAAATTCTCTCTTAGACCGATGGTGGGGGTGGGGGGGGACGTTACACGGAAAACTCCAGTTATCAGTTAAAAAGGAGCTATCCCTGAAAAAGTTCCGTGCTGTCATTTGAATTTATGCCCCCAGGGAAAAGTTGAAGAAATAGAAAATACAGCTCATTATTATTTGTGTAGATTATGCAAACTTTGCCTTTTAAAAAACAATGACTAAGTTGCAGAGGATCAGGGAAAGAGTTTGGACTGTGTTTAAGTGAGAAGGATTAGCTAGCAGGATGTTGATTTATAAACGGCAACAACCAATTCCTTATATTGTGCACTGCGATCCTGTCTCCCGCACAGTAATCCCCAGTGTTCCCTTTTGAAAGCCCTTGGTACTCAGTTAGCCCCGAGGTATAATGTTTGATAATATAACTACTGCTTCTGTCACTGCGTTTTGTACAAACGCATTATATGTGGCCCGGAATGGTAAAGATTTATGTATGGGTATGGAAAATAAAAATCAGCATTGATTAAAAGCCCCAGATAGACCATCCAATACCGCCCAAAGAACATCAGTTATTTTGCATTCTGACGTGGCGATTGATAACTCATAAATGCAAGCAGGAATGACAAATGCGGATGGAAACCGGCTTTGACAAAAACGATAACAGTATCAGTCTCCAGGGGCGATGGAGGTATAAGCAGGAGCTGTTTAAAATATTTAATCATTTTATGAAGCCTGCAAGATGCTGTTTGACCCTGAAGGAGTGTGAATGTCACATGGATCAGAAATTGCCAAGTCTTTGAAGTGAAATAAAAAAATGGTGTTATTATAGATCCTTCTTGACATCCTATCATTTCTGTATAGGATTAAAAATATGTATACAAAGCACTAGATAAAGGACTCCAGCAAAGGATGTCTGGGTTGAAGGGAAAGAAAGTAAAGACATACCGATTGTGAAATTCTACCTCGCAATCCCAGAGCGTTTCTTTTATTTGCTTCCAAATGGCAAGAATAGAGCCAAGAGCTCCCAGGAAAAAGATGCCTTTGGATTTTAAATAAAGGGTAGATTACCCTTGACTTGTGTTACCTGGGGTCCAGCTGCCAGAATTTTGTATCTCGCTTCCCGGTGCTCCCGCCTCGCTTGGGGTTCTGTGTGTGTGTCTTCATGTGGGCGGCCGTACAGGACAGCCATGGCTATAAACAAACATGGGTGCACTTAGACACCTGTGTGTGAGGGGGGTCTCTTTGGTCCGCAGTGAAATGATAATCTCGGCTCTCATCTGCTGTGCTGTTCCCACCTCCATCTGCTGTGCTGCCCCGGCTCCAGCAGCCCACGCCTCCGAGCACGCACAGGGAGCCCGGCCGCCAGCAGTCACAGAAGGGCCCCCCGGGAGGGAGCACAGCCGCAGGTCTCGCCGTGCACTGGCACCAAGGGAGACGTCACACTCACGGTTTCTCGTATCTCCATGTTTCCCTTCTTGTTTCCCCCATCAACAGTGTCCCCTGCTTCCAAATTCTGTGCTGCACGAGGATGTCATGATGTTCTCTTTCCCTCCCTTCTGGGCCCGCGTGCTGCTGTCCCCTGCTCCGAGGCACTGCTCCCGCTCCCGCACAGCCCTTTGCAGATTTCCTGGTGGCCACGAGTCACTCTACCTCGACCTGCCACTTGCGCTCTCTGACACGAGAGCTCGGCACACAGACACTCCCAGGGCAGGAGGCCTGGAGGCAGGGCTGCTCTCTGGTCTCTTCCTCGTTGGTTTGCAGTCTGAGGTCTGCCCGTGTCCCAGCTTGGCGACCGGCCCCTCACGGGGCTCATGCAGGAGGCGGCAGCCATACCCAAGCCAGGCTTTGCTGGTTCCTCTGACCACCGCGGCCCCATCCCCTCCCTGCCCCCAGGCCTCGCACACGCCTCGCACCAGCGTGCTCACACACACCCGTGCGTGTACGTGCCCACACACATATGACACAGTCATGCACACTTGCACACACTCATGCACATACCATGGAACTTACATACCTCCTCGTGGGCACATGCACACATACACAGTACATGTTCATGCACACACACACTCCCAGTCTGCCACACAGTCCCACACATGCACATACGCAAACCCTCACACTCACACACCCATGCACTCACAGGCAGTTTTCTCCAACCCTCAGGAAACAATGGGAGATTGTCACCAATGCTTTGTCCCCAGTGTAACTGTGCTCACTTGTCCCATTTATTCTGCTCATAACTGACCGGGCCTAAGGACCCGGCCGTGGGAAGTCTCCCTGCGCCTATAAAATGCCACCTGCGCTGCAGCCCGTTAAACCATAAGCCACGCCACCTTCCTTCTGCGCTACCCGAGCTCCGTCACCATGGTAGAAACAATGCGATCTGTGGGGGTCTTCTCCCCACCTTCTCCCTGCCCTAGACCCAGCCTACCCCACCTCTGGTGGGACTGAGCCCTAGCTCTCCTGGAGGATGGCACCACTAGCAGCCAAGAAGGTGCCCATGAGCCATTACCCCCTGTGGTCTCAGATGCAAGAGTTCACCAGATACAGCGGACCCAGCCTTTGAGAGCAGATGGAACCCCCGCAGAGATTTGCAACAGGAAGACCCTTGGGTTGATGTGATCCTCCTCATTTCGATGAGCCTCCATTGCCCTCTGCATCAGTCCACGCGCCCAACAGCCTCTCCCAGCCTCATTACGTGTCCTTCCCCCTCCATGTGGAGTAAACCAGGGCCAGCTCACAAAACGTGCCTGGCACCAGATCGCACCCCCAGGAAGGGACGGAAAGATGTTTGGACCCGGTTGGTCCAACTACAGGCTCTGAAGCCTCAGCTGTACTCACGGTGTGAGGAAGCAGCTCTAGCTACTCTCCTGAGCATTCCTGATCCCCTTCTTGGCATCCTGTCACCTTTCATGGAGCTCTGGGACTCTGTTTCCTGCTGTGGCACCACTGTCCCCTCAGCCCAGAGGCCCAGAAGCTCCTGAGATGGCGCAGATGCCTGAGCCTGGCTTCCAGGGGGAAGCAGTAACCATCCCACCTAATTCCCCATAATATCTGTGGCCTCCTTGTTCCAACCAAACAGACCTGCTTCCCTTCCCCGTCTTTGTCCAGGCTTGCCCTCGCCTAGAATCTCATCCTTCTTTCTGTCTACTTGCTAGGAGAAAACTCAGATACAATGAAGTTTTTTTAATGATTTGAGTCCATTTGAGTATCTCCTTCACCTGAATTCCGATCCTACCCGACACATGGTTTAGCATACAATTACTCTTCCTGTGTGTCAGCTTTGTCTTTCTCTAGCTGGAACATTCTAAGGAAAAGAAGGAGGTCTCTATCCTCATGAAGCTTACAGTTCAGCTAGGAAGACAGCACTTCTAGCAATAGAACAATCAACATCCAAGTGTTGGATCCATTGAGAAGGCAAGTGCCAGGTTAAGAATCCAAGACCAGAAGTCAAGGGGACTTGATTCTAGCCCCGATTCCGGGAAGCACATCTCCTTGGCTAGGTCTCTTTCCATTGTCTATAAAAGTAGATGTTCGAGGTCAATGACCTCAAATGTCTTATCCAATCTCTGCCATCCTAGGGTCCAGAGTTGGCATGAGGATGTGCCCCTAACCCGAGGACACCTTTCCCCTCACCTGAGATTTCTGCCAGAGACTGTATGAGTCACATTCCCACAGGAGCAGAGTGCTGCGGGTTATTAATCATCCTGAAAACCTGGGTCATGTATAATTCAGATCCAGGGAAGCCCGACTTGCCACCGAGTCTTTGCTGGCACTGGAAGCTTGAAAGCTGTCCCTGACTTCTGCTACCTTGGCAGGATGCAGTCAAACAATGCCCTCTTATCCAAGGAACTGGAAAACAGGACCAAAAAGCCAAGTGCCCATTTTGGCCACACTTTCAGGGTTTGGAGTGAGCATAAGAGGAAGTTCTAGACCAAGAGAAGGGCCAACAGAGCCATGGCAGTCTCTGATCAACCATCCTCCTGGGAGCCCTAGACTCACAAGTAGCCTCCAGGCAAACTTCATATGCACTAGCTTATCCTCTGCTTGAAACTAAAAGAAAGGTCAAGATTAATGAGGGTCTAGGGCACAGTCCACCAGTTTGGGATTATGCCAACAACAGTGGGTATTCTGGTAGAGATGGGCCGATGCTCACAGAGAGATGGGGCAGCTCAAGTGAAAAAGAAATGTTGTGTCACTTCTCAGGAAAAGACAGCCCATCAGTGATGACAGACTCTGTGAACTACAATCCAATATTTCCCCCAAAAGGCCATTAAAAGCCCATTCTGGCTGTGGTGACACACAGTCTCGGCGGCAGAGCAGACCCGACAGTGGTTCCCATTCTCAGTCAAGTCAAGCTCAGGAGCAGTCCAATCTCCATGATCGCACCCCTGAGTGGCAGGGCTCACTTTCCCACTTGCCATCCTGTCCAGGCAGAGGATGCTCCTGGAGTGGGATTAAAGTGCTGAGCAGATTGGTCCCAAGACCCTCCCTCTCACTGTGAAGATATCTTCCATGTGACTGCCAATGGCATTGTGGAATGCTTTTCGGACTCTTGGAGTTTTTATGTCTTGTTAATATTAGTATGGTTACCATTTTTTCCACCGAAAGGCATTCACATGCAAGGCTTTTAGAGAGATGTGGAAGCAGCAGCTCTGCTGGGAAAGTGTGGCGCTGCAGCACTGTTCATCAGAACTTTCCACGAGGATGGAAATGTGCCATCATCTCTGCTGTCCAATGTAGCGGCCACTAGCCAAATGAGGCTGTTGAGTACTTAAAATGTGGCTAGGATGACTGAGGGACTGATTTTTAATTTGATTTAATTTACATATATTTAAATTTTAAAAACCACATGTGGTTAGTGGCTGCCATGTTAGGCAGAGGAAGCCATGTTTCCTCACCTTTATTTCTGATTCTCTGACTTTTATCATTCATGTAATAAGCATTTGTTCGGTAGTTGCGGTATGCTCGCATGGTGTCAGACACTAGAGACATACGAAGAAAGGAGAGGCAGCCCCTGATGACAAGAAGACTGTGAAAAGGAATGTAAACGAACATTTGCAGTAGAGCGTTAAAAGGATGTAGAGGATATTCAAATGGCATAAAAGAGATAACGAATAACTATTATTAGTTATTACTCTAACACCAGTCTTCTAAAGCATAGTACTGTACTAGACACTTTCCATATGTTGATCGTGCTTAATGCCCACAGTAAACAGTGACGTCCGCCTTTTATAGGTGACATTGAAATTCAGAGACCCAGAAAGGGTAAATAATGCAGCTACAGTCTAAAGACATTGCGTGGTAGAATGAGGGTTTGAAATCAAAATTAAATAAGAAAGATCTTCCAAAAGGAAATAAAACTTGGCCTGATTCTCGAAGGCTTAACCCAGATCAGGGTATGGGGAGTGGGTAGGAAGCAAAAGGACAAGAGGGCAAGAGGATGGTAGGGGAAGAACCTTCCTAGAAGAGGGAACAACATGAGCAAAACGGAGTTCCACTTCCGGGGATAGAGGAGGTGGGAGAGATGAGGCCAAGAGGGAAAGCAGTCCGGACATTGGCATGATCACCTCCTAAGGAACAAGAGCTCCTACCCTGAAGGTCACAGGAACAGCAAAGGTTTTTCAAGGTAAACCGAGTGTCCAGTGTTGGAAATTTCATGCTTGTGGCATGAAGAAAGGCACAGAGCATGCAGACATGGGACGGAAAGAGGCCTGAACCCAGATGGTAGAGACAGGTAAAGAGAAG
The DNA here is from genome assembly GCF_022355385.1 of Mustela nigripes. Taxonomy (NCBI): domain Eukaryota; kingdom Metazoa; phylum Chordata; class Mammalia; order Carnivora; family Mustelidae; genus Mustela; species Mustela nigripes. The sequence continues at coordinate 88,144,818 of NC_081564.1, read as the reverse complement.
GATCCAGAGTTATGGAAGAAGTGAGGTCTAGGGGACTTTGTAAATGATCAGCTGTGGAGTAGAAGGTTTCTAGCCTTGGGGAAATGTTCTCTTCCTGGCCCGATGCTGCTTTCTAAGTGGACCAGTTAGTGTCCTTCCATTCCCTACAGGATGTTTTATTCCCCCTTCATTAATCTCAAACCCTCCCTTCATCATAAGGCTACCTAAGAATCAAAGGTTCCTGGAGGTTCCTTCTGGGCTTGGCATACATAGACTGTCTTCTCAGACCACAGCTGTGAGCTCCAAATTATTTGCTTATGAACACCTACGGGGCGAGGATGGGATATCTTTGAGAGGTTGTGCACACAGGACCAACTAGGTATAATTATTTACGTATAAATTATAAGACGACCACTATACTAGTATTGTCTATTATAATCTATAAGAAATAGATATTAAAATGAGATTACAAAAATACTACTTTAAATTATTTGCTAGTGGTTCAAATTAACTGATTTCTATTACTTTTTTATTTTAAGCAATATGATTGAATATTCATTATCTGTGAAAATTGTGGGTTTTTTTTTTTTTGATTCAAGTTAGATTTTTATTTACTTTTTTTTTTTTAATATTTTTTTTAAATTTTTTTATTTTTTATAAACATATATTTTTATCCCCAGGGGTACAGGTCTGTGAATCACCAGGTTTACACACTTCACAGCACTCACCAAATCACATGCCCTCCCCAATGTCCATAATCCCAACCCCTTCTCCCAAACCCCCTCCCCCCGGCAACCCTCAGTTTGTTTTGTGAGATTAAGAGTCACTTATGGTTTGTCTCCCTCCCAATCCCATCTTGTTTCATTTATTCTTCTTCTACCCACTTAAGCCTCCATGTTGCATCACCACTTCCTCATATCAGGGAGATCATATGATAGTTGTCTTTCTCCGCTTGACTTATTTCGCTAAGCGTGATACGCTCTAGTTCCATCCATGTTGTTGCAAATGGCAAGATTTCATTTCTTTTGATGGCTGCATAGTATTCCATTGTGTATATATACCACATCTTCTTGATCCATTCATCTGTTGATGGACATCTAGGTTCCTTCCATAGTTTGGCTATTGTGGACATTGCTGCTATAAACATTCGGGTGCATGAGCCCCTTTGGATCACTACATTTGTATCTTTAGGGTAAATACCCAATAGTGCAATTGCTGGGTCATAGGGCAGTTCTATTTTCAACATTTTGAGGAACCTCCATGCTGTTTTCCAGAGTGGCTGCACCAGCTTGCATTCCCACCAACAGTGTAGGAGGGTTCCCCTTTCTCCGCATCCTCGCCAGCATCTGTCATTTCCTGACTTGTTGATTTTAGCCATTCTGACTGGTGTGAGGTGATATCTCATTGTGGTTTTGATTTGTATTTCCCTGATGCCGAGTGATATGGAGCACTTTTTCATGTGTCTGTTCGCCATCTGGATGTCTTCTTTGCAGAAATGTCTGTTCATGTCCTCTGCCCATTTCTTGATTGGATTATTTGTTCTTTGGGTGTTGAGTTTGCTAAGTTCTTTATAGATTCTGGACACTAGTCCTTTATCTGATATGTCGTTTGCAAATATCTTCTCCCATTCTGTCGGTTGTCTTTTGATTTTGTTAACTGTTTCCTTTGCTGTGCAAAAGCTTTTGATCTTGATGAAATCCCAGTAGTTCATTTTTTCCCTTGCTTCCCTTGCCTTTTGCGTTGTTCCTAGGAAGATGTTGCTGCGGCAGAGGTCGAAGAGGTTGCTGCCCGTGTTCTCCTCAAGGATTTTGATGGATTCCTTTCGTACATTGAGGTCCTTCATCCATTTTGAGTCTATTTTTGTGTGTGGTGTAAGGAAATGGTCCAATTTCATTTTTCTGCATGTGGCTGTCCAATTTTCCCAGCACCATTTATTGAAAAGGCTGTCTTTTTTCCATTGGACATTCTTTCCTGCTTTGTTGAAGATTAGTTGACCATAGATTTGAGGGTCTATTTCTGGGCTCTCTATTCTGTTCCATTGATCTATGTGTCTGTTTTTGTGCCAGTACCATGCTGTCTTGATGATGACAGCTTTGTAATAGAGCTTGAAGTCCGGAATTGTGATGCCACCAACGTTGGCTTTCTTTTTCAATATCCCTTTGGCTATTCGAGGTCTTTTCTGGTTCCATATAAATTTTAGAATTATTTGTTCCATTTCTTTGAAAAAGATGGATGGTACTTTGATAGGAATTGCATTAAATGTGTAGATTGCTTTAGGTAGCATAGACATTTTCACAATATTTATTCTTCCAATCCAGGAGCATGGAACATTTTTCCATTTCTTTGTGTCTTCCTCAATTTCTTTCATGAGTACTTTATAGTTTTCTGAGTATAGATTCTGTGTCTCTTTGGTTAGGTTTATTCCTAGGTATCTTATGGTTTTGGATGCAATTGTAAATGGGATTGACTCCTTAATATCTCTTTCTTCTGTCTTGCTGTTGGTGTAGAGAAATGCAACTGATTTCTGTGCATTGATTTTATATCCTGACACTTTACTGAATTCCTGTATAAGTTCTAGCAGTTTTGGAGTGGAGTCTTTTGGGTTTTCCACATATAGTATCATATCATCTGCGAAGAGTGATAATTTGACTTCTTCTTTGCCGATTTGGATGCCTTTAATTTCCTTTTGTTGTCTGATTGCTGAGGCTAGGACCTCTAGTACGATGTTGAATAGCAGTGGTGATAATGGACATCCCTGCCGTGTTCCTGACCTTAGCGGAAAAGCTTTCAGTTTTTCTCCATTGAGAATGATATTTGCGGTGGGTTTTTCATAGATGGCTTTGATGATATTGAGGTATGTGCCCTCTATCCCTACACTTTGAAGAGTTTTGATCAGGAAGGGATGTTGTACTTTGTCAAATGCTTTTTCAGCATCTATTGAGAGTATCATATGGTTCTTGTTCTTTCTTTTATTGATGTGTTGTATCACATTGACTGATTTGCGGATGTTGAACCAACCTTGCAGCCCTGGAATAAATCCCACTTGGTCGTGGTGAATGATCTTTTTAATGTACTGTTGAATCCTATTGGCTAGTATTTTGTTGAGTATTTTCGCATCTGTGTTCATCAAGGATATCGGTCTATAGCTCTCTTTTTTGGTGGGATCCTTGTCTGGTTTTGGGATCAAGGTGATGCTGGCTTCATAAAATGAGTTTGGAAGTTTTCCTTCCATTTCTATTTTTTGGAACAGTTTCAGGAGAATAGGAATTAGTTCTTCTTTAAATGTTTGGTAGAATTCCCCCGGGAAGCCGTCTGGCCCTGGGCTTTTGTTTGTTTGGAGATTTTTAATGACTGTTTCAATCTCCTTACTGGTTATGGGTCTGTTCAGGCTTTCTATTTCTTCCTGGTTCAGTTGTGGTAGTTTATATGTTTCTAGGAATGCATCCATTTCTTCCAGATTGTCAAATTTATTGCCGTAGAGTTGCTCATAGTATGTTCTTATAATAGTTTGTATTTCTTTGGTGTTAGTTGTGATCTCTCCTCTTTCATTCATGATTTTATTTATTTGGGTCCTTTCTCTTTTCTTTTTGATAAGTCGGGCCAGGGGTTTATCAATTTTATTAATTCTTTCAAAGAACCAGCTCCTAGTTTCGTTGATTTGTTCTATTGTTTTTTTGGTTTCTATTTCATTGATTTCTGCTCTGATCTTTATGATTTCTCTTCTCCTGCTGGGCTTAGGGTTTCTTTCTTGTTCTTTCTCCAGCTCCTTTAGGTGAAGGGTTAGGTTGTGTACCTGAGACCTTTCTTGTTTCTTGAGAAAGGCTTGTACCGCTATATATTTTCCTCTCAGGACTGCCTTTGTTGTGTCCCACAGATTTTGAACCGTTGTGTTTTCATTATCATTTGTTTCCATGATTTTTTTCAATTCTTCTTTAATTTCCCGGTTGACCCATTCATTCTTTAGAAGGATACTGTTTAGTCTCCATGTATTTGGGTTCTTTCCAAACTTCCTTTTGTGGTTGAGTTCTAGCTTTAGAGCATTGTGGTCTGAAAATATGCAGGGAATGATCCCAATCTTTTGATACCAGTTGAGTCCTGATTTAGGACCGAGGATGTGATCTATTCTGGAGAATGTTCCATGTGCACTAGAGAAGAATGTGTATTCTGTTGCTTTGGGATGAAATGTTCTGAATATATCTGTGATGTCCATCTGGTCCAGTGTGTTGTTTAAGGCCTTTATTTCCTTGCTGATCTTTTGCTTGGATGACCTGTCCATTTCAGTGAGGGGAGTGTTAAAGTCCCCTACTATTATTGTATTATTGTTGATGTGTTTCTTTGATTTTGTTATTAATTGGTTTATATAGTTGGCTGCTCCCACATTGGGGGCATAGGTATTTAAAATTGTTAAATCTTCTTGTTGGACAGACCCTTTGAGTATGATATAGTGTCCTTCCTCATCTCTTATTATAGTCTTTGGCTTAAAATCTAATTGATCTGATATAAGGATTGCCACTCCTGCTTTCTTCTGATGTCCATTAGCATGGTAAATTCTTTTCCACCCCCTCACTTTAAATCTGGAGGTGTCTTCGGGCTTAAAATGTGTTTCTTGGAGGCAACATATAGATGGGTTTTGTTTTTTTATCCATTCTCATACCCTGTGTCTTTTGACAGGGGCATTTAGCCCATTCACATTCAGGGTAAGTATTGAGAGATATGAATTTAGTGCCATTGTATTGCCTGTAAGGTGACTGTTACTGTATATGGTCTCTGTTCCTTTCTGATCTACCACTTGTAGGCTCTCTCTTTGCTTAGAGGACCCCTTTCAATATTTCCTGTAGAGCTGGTTTGGTATTTGCAAATTCTTTCAGTTGTTGTTTGTCCTGGAAGCTTTTAATCTCTCCTTCTATTTTCAATGATAGCCTAGCTGGATATAGTATTCTTGGCTGCATGTTTTTCTCGTTTAGTGCTCTGAAAATATCATGCCAGCTCTTTCTGGCCTGCCAGGTCTCTGTGGATAAGTCAGCTGCCAATCTAATATTTTTACCATTGTATGTTACAGACTTCTTTTCCCGGGCTGCTTTCAGGATTTTCTCTTTGTCACTGAGACTTGTAAATTTTACTATTAGGTGACGGGGTGTGGGCCTATTCTTATTGATTTTGAGGGGCATTCTCTGCACCTCCTGAATTTTGATGCTCGTTCCCTTTGCCATATTGGGGAAATTCTCCCCAATAATTCTCTCCAGTATACCTTCTGCTCCCCTCTCACTTTCTTCTTCTTCTGGAATCCCAATTATTCTAATGTTGTTTCATCTTATGGTGTCACTTATCTCTCGAATTCTCCCCTCGTGGTCCAGTAGCTGTTTGTCCCTCTTTTGCTCAGCTTCTTTATTCTCTGTCATTTGGTCTTCTATATCACTAATTCTTTCTTCTGCCTCATTTATCCTAGCAGTGAGAGCCTCCATTTTTAATTGCACCTCATTAATAGCTTTTTTGATTTCACCTTGGTTAGATTTTAGTTCTTTTATTTCTCCAGAGAGGGCTTTTATATCTCTCGAGAGGGTTTCTCTAATATCTTCCATGCCTTTTTCGAGCCCGGCTAGAACCTTGAGAATTGTCATTCTGAACTCTAGATCTGACATATTACTGATGTCTGTATTGATTAGGTCCCTAGCCTTCGGTACTGCCTCTTGTTCTTTTTTTTGTGTTGAATTTTTACGTCTTGTCATTTTGTCCAGATAAGAGTAAATGAAGGGGCAAGTAAAATACTAAAAGGGTGGCAACAACCCCAGGAAAATATGCTTTAACCAAATTAGAAGAGATCCAAAATCGTGAGTGGGGAGAAAGGGGATAAAAAGAGGTTCAAAAAGGAAGAAAGAAAAAAAAAAAAACAAAAAGAAAAGAAAAAAAAAAGAAAAGAAAAGAAAAGAATTTTTTAAAAAAGAAAACACCTAAGAAAAATGTAAAAAAGAAAAAATATATATATTAGATAAACTAGTAAAAAATCGTTAAAAAAGAAAAAGGTAACAGTTAAAAAAAAAATTTTACCCGAAGGCGAGAAAAAAAAAAAATGAAAAAGAAAAAATTAAATTAACTGCAAGACTAAAAAAAATCACAGGAAAAAAGCCATGAGTTCCGTGTTTGGCTTTCTCCTCCTCTGGAATTCTGCTGCTCTCCTTGGTATTGAAACCGCACTCCTTGGTAGGTGAACTTGGTCTCGGCTGGATTTCTTGTTGATCTTCTGGGAGAGGGGCCTGGTGTAGTGATTCTCAAGTGTCTTTGCCCCAGGCGGAATTACACCGCCCTTACCCGGGGCCGGGGTGAGTAATCCGCTCGGGTTTGCTTTCAGGAGCTTTTGTTCCCTGAGCGCTTTCCCTAGAGTTCAGGAGGACGGGAATACAAATGGCGGCCTCCTGGTCTCCGGCCGGAGGAGCCGAGAGCCCAGGGCCCCACTCCTCAGTGCGCGCTCAGAGAACCGCGCCCAGTTACTCCCGTCTGCCTGACCTCCAGCCGCGCTCTGAGCTCACCGAGCCTGCGACCGGCTCAAGGTCACCCTGAGCTGCGAGCTTACTGTCGGCTCTGTCTCTGTAGCCGGCTTTCCCGTTCCAATACCCGCAAGCTCTGCGACACTCAGACACCCCCGATCCTTCTGTGACCCTGCGGGACCTGAGGCCACGCTGACCCCGCGTGGGCTTCGCCCTGGTTTAGCCTCTGGAGCGATGTCCCTCAGCGGAACAGACTTTTAAAAGTCCTGATTTTGTGCACGGTTGCTCCGCTGCTTGCCGGGAGCCGGCCCCTCCCCCCGGGGTCTATCTTCCCGTCGCTTTGGATTCACTTCTCCGCCGGTCCTACCTTTCAGAAAGTGGTTGTTTTTCTGTTTCCAGAATTGCTGTTCTTCTTCTCTTCGATCTGCTGATGGATTTTCCAAAATTGTGTTTTAAATTAGCATTTATCACATTGTAGCTCATTGTCACTTGGGGTCCCCAAGACCTGTTCAGTCTGTTCGTGAAACCAAAATCATTACATTCTACCTCTGGGTGTTATTTTCCTTTCTTCACTGGGTTGATCTCTGCTCTGATGGTCCACGATCTGTGGTGAACAGAATTGCAGGCACTTACACACTCAATACGAGTCGTCGTACTTTTCACTGCCCTGAACACATCGTACCAAAAAAAAAAAAAAAAAATCCCATTTCCCTGCCTTGATGAAGTCAGTAGAATTATTATTTTTTTAAATCCTGACCCTCCAATATGCATCTTTTTAGTATTTTGCGTGATGGAGTGTAGACTGTGCGTAGAGCTCTTGACCGGCCCACTCGATGGACAGGACGGTTGGGCCCGAGAGCTGGACCAGCCACTTCGTTGGCCATCTTTCCTCGGAGAATGACTGACAGACAAGCCACGGTTATTCACACTTGGGTAGTTGGCAGATACTTTCTAAAAACAGATCCAGTGAGCCTGCAACTATAAGGAAAACAATGGATGGTACTTGTTGCCAAGGATAAAATTCAATCTTTCAAGTGAAAATTAGAATTTTGAAAAACATTGTCTATCACCAGGAGCTTGACTGCTTCCCAAAACTCAAAGACTTTGCTGATGAGAGTGGGTGATATTAACGAATGTGATATTTTGATAGTGCAAAATGAAATGTGTCAACATTTGGAAGATCCGCATAGCTCAGTGCACCAATATTTTCAAACCAATGCCAAGTGTTATAAAATCATGCATGAGTAAAAACATCCATTCAAAGTGCAAGAAGGACTACTAGGTTTTAATATTAGTACCGAAGTTCATTAGTGAGATTTCAGATTCCATATGACCATTAACTTTTAAGAAGGACCCACAAGTTGAATTTTGATGTAGTAACAGAGAAGAATATCTACAATTAACAAAAAGACTATTGAAACATTTCTCCTGGGGCACCTGGGTGGCTCAGTGGGTTAAAGCCTCTGCCTTCGGCTCAGGTCATAATCCCAGGGTCCTAGGATCAAGCCCCGCATCGGGCTCCTTGCTCAACTAGGAGCCTGCTTCCTTTCCTCTCTCTCTGCCTGCCTCTCTGCCTACTTGTGATCTCTGTCAAATAAATAAATAAAATCTTAAAAAATAAAAATAAAAATAAAATAAAACATTTCTCCTTTTTCCATCTACATAGCCGTGTGAGGCCAACACAAGCAGCATACCACAATGGATTAAAAGCAGAAGCAGATACGAAAACCCAGATATGCATTAAACCATACACTTGAAGAAATGTGCAAAAGTGGAAACAACGCCACTCTCCTATTCTTTTTTTTGGGGGGGGGGGGATTTGGAAAATATAGCTATTTTATTAAAAATATGTTACTTATGCTAGCATAAAATAAACAGCAATTTGACTATTGATGTGTTTAAATGAATCACTAAAGAAATATTTCTAATTTCCTCAGTTTTAATTTCTATATACCAATAGATCCACCCCACATCAAAAGAAGCACTTTGAGGCCACCAATAAATTTCAAGCTCATCAAGGGGTCTTGGGACCAAAAAGTTTGAGAACAGCTGATCTAAGTCACTGTGATGCAATTTAAAGAACCATCCAAAATTCAGGTTCTTTTTAATATATAACATGTATTTCATTATAGTTGTTACTATGGTTGGAAATGATAACTCACAAAGGTATAATATCTAAAATGAACACTTGGGTTGACCTTCATCTTTAAGGACAGTGGTTGTGAATACGTATTTCCAATTGTACTCTTGGCCACTTTAGAATTTGGGGTCAATTTTTTGTCAGTTTAGACCTTTATTGTGGCAGAGACAGCATTCCTATGAAGCATGGAATTGTCAAAGCTTACGATATCTGGTTGTTGGCTTCTTATTGCATTGTTAGCATTACCTTTAACCCAAAGTTTGTTTTTGAGAATTTTCTTAAGTCATGCATCCATTTTGCAAGGGTAGATTTGGTTAAAACTAGAAAATAAGATTTGTAAAGCCACTTAACTGGGCACACACATACTTCAGTACTCTGAACGTCACTGTCCCTTTGCCTTCTGCTTCCTCGAGCCCCCTCCTACCCTCAACTTACATCAAGGACTGCAAGACACACAGGACTAATTCTCAGACACACTGAAAACAGGAGACACCAATGTCAACCTGGGTGGTGATGTTCATACAGCTAACTTTCTTCTTTTTAAAAAAAGAAAAAGTAGATATATGCACATAATGCGTATATTATAGGCAAATATGTGTGTGTGTGTGTGTGTATATATATATATATATATATATATATATGTAAAATATTCTTGACCCCCATAAATCACGCAGTGTACAAGCATACACAGGGTGTTTTCACTTAGAAGCTCATTGGAAAAGACCACCAAGCAACTAAAAAGACCACCACTCGTCTCTTGAGGATGTTGCTGACCACAGGCACTAGCAACGGGTGGTGACAGAATGGAGCTTCCGTTCATCTGGGAAATGTCTAGTACCTGGAGAATGATGCCTCTTGGAGCTGTACATTGGAGGACAGATGCGTGGATTTCCCCAAGGGGCTCCTCAACGTCCTTGGTAACCTATTTTTGTGATAAACATCTTCACCTGTGAATTTGTCTTAATACTAGTAGTTACTCAGCAATCCTGCGGTTCATTTTCATCCTGTCCCCTGTGCCGGTTGCTGGGCCGGGGTGGGGGGTGGGGATGGCGGGAGCTGGCCCCACCCTGCTATGCACGTAGAAGGATTAATAGCAGCAACGGGTCAGGAGGCATTTGGAAAGACTCAAACAGGCTTCGTCAACTTCCTCCACTTCTTGCGGGTCCCAGGGAGGATGAGACCGCACTAACTCGCACAAAGAGCGGTCTTCGAACGCAGCGGTAGAATCCTAGAGCCCACTGGACATTGCATTGCCCAGAGACAGCCTTGGCTTCCAAAAGCCATTAAGACAGCCATGGTCCCTCCTTCTAGGGCATCCCACAGCAGCTCTGATCTCTGATCTTTCGGGAAGGACAGCGCATTACAGGACCTTCATCTATTTTCCCGAGAGGCACTTTAGAGACCTGGGTGTGATGCCCAGTGATGTGGTTTGATGCTTTTCTGGCATTTTTGACTTGGGTTAATCGCAAAATAAAGGGCAGCTGGAAGTGTGGCACCAAATACTCTGGAAGATTAAAGAGTCGCACATGGCCAGAGTGCGGAGTCTTAAATCATTCAAGTTCCACGTGTCCCTTTTTCTTGCCTGGAGGAGGGCGTGCAAGGGGGTGGGAGAGTGAGTTCCACGGATGGATTATCTCATTTCATCGAGCCCGACTCTTTGTCTAGCAAACCATGCAATTAACAGCAACACAAATGGAATCTCCCTCAATCAAAACAAAGCATGGGTCCACTCTGGGGGATTTACTGGCAAGGCTTTCTCAGTATAGCTTTCTAGATCCTTCTGAAGACAAAGTGGTGAGTCAATTTGCAGTTGGACGGCAAGGTGTGGACGCCCCTCTCTCCCGGCTCCTCCTCCCCGCCCCCCATGGCTTCCCCTCCCAGCACGTTCATTTCAATATCCTCATAACTAAGTCTGAGACAATGTGTAATTATACAGAAGAAAAATCTGTCAAGGATAGCTGAAGTTGCTTAAATTGTGCTGATTTACAAAGATGAGAGGGTTTTTTTTCTCCCCGACTGAAAAAAATACCTTTTTACGTGTGTAATGGCAAACAACCTCCTGCAAAGTCAACTCCTTTTCTGAAAGTCATTGCTAGTTTTATAATTTCTGAGTCATTAGATAACAGATAGAACTCCACACTTAGTGGTTTCAAATGTTTATGGTCTGCAATTCATTCTTAATGAGCTCTCTCCATGTCTTTATTCTTCTTCCTACCCTCCTGCTGGGAAGTGTCTTACTCTGCCTTGCCTTTTGTTAATGATTCCGCAATCATTTCAGAGGCATTTCTCCTGCCTTATGTAATTCTGACACCAGCGAAGAGCCCAGCTCACTGCCTCACAGTTGGAAATGTAACCTTTAATGTATTAATTTCTCTTGCTCAAAACAATTTAACCTCTGTCTTGGTTTTGTGATTGCTAAGTGTTCCAATTAAATGCCTCTTTCATTTTTTGTCCTGGAGGGCTGGATCTTCCCCGGATTATGTTCAACACCCCCTCATCACCAGCCAGGAGCACGCTGCTGGGCCCCCTTATGCGCTCGCCATCAATCCATTATTATCTCATGAGCGCCTGTCATGTTTTCAAAACACCTTCTTCCCCAAAAAGATTAATTAAAGTAGTTTTAAGTGCTAGGCAACATTGTCTGTGGAGGAGAAGCAAGTCACTTTAACCCAGAAGATAAAAGTGTCTAGGAAGCCATGATATGCCTCATCCTACTCTCTTGTTCTGAGCCCATTGGATCTGTTCACACGGATGAGCGTACAGCGAGACTAACACAGAGGAGCCTTCATCAGGACGCACCCCGAGTCGGCCATTGTGGGCAGGAAGATCAGTCACGGAACAGGGAGTGTCTGGACACTCAGCTTTTGCATTTCAGGGCCAAGCTTTGTGCACAGCGGGCCCAACAAGATGGCGGATGCACTGAAGCGACTCTGCAGAGGGACACATGGTGCCCCACGCCCCTCACAGTCCACCTCCACCTCCTAAAACACCTGAAAATAGACTCCAGTGGCAACTTTGGATGGTCTGTTCACAGCCTGACACTCCAGAAGCCTCACCCCATTCCTGGCTGGACAAGCACTGTCCTGAGACCAGCGTTCATGAGCAGAAGGCCCCCTTCCCTTGACGGCCTCCGTTTCAGCTCTGTGTTGGCACCAAACTGTCTATGCCTTAAATAATGTCCTTTCCTTCCTTCAGAGGCTTCGAGAGCGTGGCAGCGCAGAGCTGGAGATCAGGGGACTCATCAGCCCCACTGTCCAGCTGCAGGCTGTGCTCATAGGAACACTGTTGAGGGAAGAGATTGGCAAGTAAACGTCCTGTGGTCTAATCAGACCAATCTCTCCAAGGCAGTCAGTGTGTGGAGGCAGATGCCTCCGGGTGGGCCATGGCCTCAAGTCTGCATGTAGCACAGCTGTTTACATGTGCATTCACGGCATCTCATTACCAGGCCTGCACCACTCCGTGGTAAGCCAGGGGTACAGCCTGAGCCTGCTGGGCTGCAGATCGGCAGATCGGGCTGTCTCCAGTCTTCTGGTGAACAAATGGATGCTGTGGTCAAAACTGAAATGCCATGTATAGGGCTTCTTAGACAACAGCTCAACTAGTACTTCATTTTGTAAAAATCTATATGAACTTGTCCATACTGTCCAAACTTGCCATGCCTATTTTGTCTTGATCACATCCTTTCTCTGGAGACATGGTGAGTCTCCTCCACTGCTGATGGGGAAAGCAGTCCAGGCCCGTCCCTCCCATAGCAAAGCAGCAATTTGTCACCTCCTCCAATATCCTGAAAAGGGCATGTCAGAAGCTTCTATGGTAGCTTTCTGTTAGTTCTACGGTTCGATATTTTCTCTATACAGTTCTATATGTATTCTCTATAACGTTCTATACTGGTATCTTGAGGACTCCTTTGACCTGTGTCAAACCCTGAATGGCACTGAGAGGCTAAAGGTAAAAATCTTCAAGTAGGATTCCACTACCCAGTAGAAAGGTCACCCACATAATACTGCCCCCATTTTTTGAACACGTCAAAATACATGGAAGTATCATGTTGGAAATAATCAGCTCTAGAGTCTTTTGAAATCGTTTCAAAGTCTTCATAAGTATAGCCATTTTCTAACCAATGTCAGTGGGCTGTGCATTATTCTTCAAAAAAAAAAAATTGCACATGATCTAGATATAACTACCAGTTAATAGGAAACACAGGGATAGAAGAACATGTTTAAACAGCACGGAGGGATGTAATCATTGAAATCCACAAGGTGGGAAATTCTATAAGACAAATGCTCCATTTCTTCAATAAATAACTGGGAACAGAGAGAGGTGAGCCTACAGGTTAAGCTTCTTAAGAGGCAGATGAAGCAAATATAATGTATGGACCTTGTTTAAACTCACATCTGGGGAAAAAGAAAAAAGTGAGATACACTTACAGAGAACACTGGAGATTCGGAGAATTTAAGAAACCGTTGTTAAGTTTGAGGTGGGATAACAACATTGTGCTTGTTTTATATTTAAAACGTTGTTGCTGTTTTATATTTAAGAGTCTTTACAGAAAAATGCTGAAGTATCTACAGAAGAAATACTGCGATGTCTGAGATTTGTTTTTTAACAAGCCCACTGTCGGAGGGAGCGGACGGCAAGAGCAGATGGTCGTCAGAGCTAGGTGATAGGAACACGGGATTCACTGCGCTGCTCTCTCTGCTCTTGTTTTGGTTTAAATTTCTTACAAAAGGTCTTTTAGACAGTCAGCGAGTACATTTTCCTGAGCTGGAGTCTATGCGGCCATGTCAGTCTTGCTGGGAAGAACCCAAGTCCTTTGCCAGCTCCTCCGAGTCACCAGCGTGAAGATGCGCCCTTCCCCGTCATGGTGTCTCCTTGTTCCCAAAAGCGTCCTGGCTCATCACTGTCCAAGTCCTCTCCGTCCGTGTAAATGACATGACACAGATGTGATGCTTGATGTTCCCACCTCTACAGTTCTGAGGAGAGGCTGGAAATAGATGGCACAGGCTCTTACCCTGAATGTCTTGAATGAGCAGGCTTGCTTGGGGCCACAGGCCCAGGTCCTCCAGAAGGAGATCCTTCTACACATTCACCTCCTTACCCATCATCCCTAACATACTGTGGCATTTTTTTTCATTTGATTTTAAAAACAAACTTGTGTTCCTTATTACAAGCATATGCTTATTGTCGAAAAATCAACAAAAACACAAGCAAAACAAAAGAAAATGAGCCATAATCTCACCTTCTACTTTTTTTTCAAAAACGAAAACAGTTATATACCAATCCTCCACTTAATAACTCTCAGGAGGTTGGTGGGGTGGTGGGGGGGGGGGGGGGGTTAAATCTCTCTGTGCTTTCCAGAATTGGGTTAAAAAGAGTTTGAAAATCTTAGCACCTCTCCTACTTGTAAAGAAATTTAAAAGGGAACTGGGCCATGTTTTTTAGAGTTTTCTTATTTTAAAAGCGAATGGAAATATTTTAAGGGTTGCATAAGAATTCTGAATTCTGGAATGCAGCAGATGCCACTTCTCAGTGCTTCCCCGGCATGCCAGCCAGGAAGGGGGGTGGGGAGGATGTGCAGTTCTCAGGGCCAGGTGGGGAGATTGGGAATGAGAATCAAATCTTTTCCATTTGGGTTTTTGGAATATGTCTCTGGAAAAGCTGCCTAGCCTACCTTCATCTCAGTTTGTTGGGCGTCCTTTTGCTAGGTGTTGTAATAACTAATCACAGGCACAATTGCAATGTGACAGATACCGCGGAAATGAAAGCTGCATTATAAATCTTTCGTAATGATCACTTGGCTAGGTTGCCCTCTGAACATCATAAGCAATCTTCTAGTGAGCCCTGCCAATGCATTCCGCATAGACACTTGTTTTGGAAACTAAACAATTGTCATTTCCCCCAGTGGGATAGAACAATCGGACCTGGTCCTGATTTTCTTCCATAGGTGACATTTGTCCTTTGCTAAGGTCGACTTAGCTGGGGAGCGAGGACACCTTCCCAGTGGACGGTTTATCCTCTCCTTCCTGCCTGCCCAGCCTCCTTGAGTCCCCGTATTTCAAGCATCTTTACAATGAAGGGCATAGACTCTTGACCTTGAGCAAATTAAAGAAAAAAATGCATCTTTCCTAGGAAAGAGTCTCACCAGTACTGATCATTTGCCGATGAGGGCAGAGTCTAAGCAGACGTCTAGCCAGAGCCAGATAAACCTGCTTTCCGCATGCCAGCTCTTGGCTTGTATGGCCTTTTACCTTTCCTCGGGCAGGAGACATTGCTATCTTTCTTATAATAATGTTCACATGTTTAGTCCCTGAAAATAGAGCGGCAATGACAAGGAGTCTGGGAGGAAGAAATAAAGGGAAAACAGGACCACGCAGCCCAGGAGGAGGAACGGTCTCTCCGGTCAACGTAAGAACCCATTACACCACCTGCGCTCCATTCCAGCAAGTGCTTTGCATTTTGGCGTCTTGGCAGCAAATGTGCTGGTGTTGTTCTGTGGACGCCAAGCAGCTGTGAAGACAGCAGTCCCGTAGGCATGCGTCCTGGGCCCGCTCCTTGGCCCTGAGGCCCAAGGAGCGCAGAGGAAGGAGGTGCTGGGGTGCAGCAGGGGGAAGAGGATCGCCTCTGCAGAGACATACTGAAATGCACTTGCAGACCCAAAGATAGAGGTTGCAGCAAACTGGGAATGAAGACAAGCTCTTTATCTTGGGCAGAAAGCTAGATTCTCTGCTCTAGTGTGCCCCTGCCGTACCCCAGCCCTCCCATCAAACAGGTCTGGCTCCCCTGGGGCTCCTGCACAGCAGAGGGGCGTGACCCGACCCGCACGGTGCCCGGGCAGCCCCGGCACAGGTGGGAGCATGGAGGGCGAGGACAGCAGGGCTCCGGCGGTGGCCGCAGCTGACCTTCTCAGCCACCTTCCCCCTTTGCACCTCTGCGTCCGGCCTCCTTCACTCCGAGGGCAAAGGCCAGCACAGAAGCAGAAGGAGCAGCTCGAACCCGGATTCCCACCTCCCGAGGGGCCGTTTGCAAATCTCTCCCAAGGGCCAGCTCATCCCCTGACCTGCATTTGTCCCGTCATCACTGGAAGGATCAACTCAGCTTTCTCTGTGTGCTGTTGAGTTGGCGACCAAAGTAAGCAGGACCAGGGTCCTGCTTCCCTCTCCACCCCACACCTGGGCACGGGGGTCCATGGGGCGTTGGGGAGGCGCTCTGACCCTTAGAGTCCTGCACGCGTCCACTCTCTGCAGGTGCAACCCAAAAGTCCTGTTGGCAGGAGATGCATATGAAAGGGAGGCGAGCAGACTGTCCGTGCTGCCCAGCTGCTGTTTAGAAAGCTCGTGATCCATGACCTCCTTAAAATTTTTTTTATTTTACATCGTATGCGATTTTTATTTTATCTTTGTTTATATGGCCATCCTACTGTTGACTGTATTTTATTTTCATACTGAATCCCTGCAGCAAACCACAGTCAAACATTGCCCCTTTTGAATGATCGCTCCAGCCCCCAGAGCTGCATGCAGACATCTTGCCTGTGCCCCAGGGTCACCAGGAAGGTCAGATCCCATCACCTAATCAGAGCCCCCTCCCATTTCCACAGCCAAAACCAGCCTCAGGACGCAACTCCCTCAGCTCCGTTCCCTTAAAGAAAAAGGGACACCAGAGCTTATGTCACCATTCCTCAACGCTTTCCGGCGGACCTCTGTCTTTGGAATCTTGAATGAACCAAAACAAATTTCAGGTCAGTCCGGGGGCATCCTGAGCTCCCCGGCCTGCGAAGCCAGACGTACCATACATGTCTCCACCCCGCACAGAGTCTCGGTGCTCAGCGGCTTGTGTCAACGCGAGGGAGCTGGAGAGAGTTGGGACCCAAATAATAGAGGATAATTAGAAATTCTTGCCTCATGTAGCCACAGTTTTAGCATCTAATAATTATTGTTTAAATGCAAATACTAGTCCCTGAGACTCTTTATGCATTTGAATCAATCTCTTAAAAACAATTGCAGGCTCCAGATGAAAAACAATTTCTCAACAGCTGGAGAACATTTGCAGAAGGCAACTTTTAAAGAACAGAGCAGGAGAAAGATGAGACAGACACAAAAGTAATCAGCAGCCTCTGCTGTCTACAGAAGTCAGAGCCCTTCAGACGGGTGCTCCTAATTACCCCGCCTCCACCTCCGCTCGCCGCCAGCACAGGTAAACCAGCAAGTCGGAATAGCATGTGGTGTTCAGTACAGTTAGCGAAAAATTACCCTGCCTTTCAGTTTATTTTTTTAATTTTTATTTTTATAAACATATATTTTTATCCCCAGGGGTACAATTCTGTGAATCACCGGGTTTACACACTTCACAGCACTCACCATAGTCAGTTTATTTTTTTAAGAGATTTATTTATTTATTTATTTATTTAATTTTTTTACTGTTAACAACCTCTTACTGAGTTTTAAAGAAGAATAAATGAAGGCTAGAGCATCAGGGGCACATTCAGGGAATACAAGTCTCTCTGGAGGACCGCATTTAACGGGCACATCCAGGAAGGCTCTTTCCAATGGGCTGGACTGAAACAGCACTCAAGGCTAGTTAAGTGACAGGCAGGGACAGAGATGGGGGAAGGGAAGGGGGGCACCTGCAGCCCAGCCCAAGGCTCGTACAATTAGTTTGAAACTGTGTTTGTGCCCCCAAGCCCCAAATGAGTTCTAACCAAGTCCTGACGTTAAATCACATATCTACGGCTCATGTCCTACTCTTTCTCATCTGCCACTGTCTGTTGGGGTTCAGGTTCAAAAATAATACGGATCAGCAATAAGAGGATCGTAATAATGAATATGATGGTCAAAGTAGCCAGCGATTTGGAACACATACTGTCCGACAGACGTGGTTTGAGGTGCTTTAACTCAGCCAGTCCTCATATATCTTAAGAGACAAATCCTCCCATCACCCCGCTCTGCAGAGAAGGAAAGTGAGGTACATAGCAGTTCTTTGATTTGCTCAAGGTCAGTGGGTTAGTAACTGCTGGAGCGCGTTTTCCAACCTGGACATCGGGACACCACGCATTGTGCTTGGTAGTCAGTGAAAACTTGTTGCCGGTATTTAAATTTTGCTCGAGGGTATTTTGTTCATTGGTTGAAACAGCCATCACCAAGTGGGATGCCCAGATTTAGCAAGAGAATCCACTGGGAATTTATATGACGGGTCAGTAAATCGCCACATGGCACAGTTTAACTGTGATGACCTGAATGGGCTTACAGATTCCTTGTGTAGTTTTAACCAAATTGACCTTGACAAAATGGGCAGGTGGTTTCAGAAAGACTCATACAAAGAACGGAGGACTTGAAGATGGTACTCCTACCCCGGAGACCAGCTACGAGAAACCAGAGAGAGCCCTGTCCACTCAGCCAATCGCAAAGCAAAAACATCAAACAAATAACCAATGCTTCATTGTCAAAGGCAGACCCTCCCCTCCACTCATTCCGTACACTGAAATGTTAGTTCATAAAAATAGGAGGCCGTTACAGTGAACAGACATTTTATAGCTAAGTATCAAGAACATGAATATAAACATATGCTTATATAATTAATAAATCTTAAAAAGTAAATTCCTTAAAGTTTTTTTTTTTACTTCCCCCACCCTTTAATTTCTCTTTTATGTGGGCCTCACAATGCACTGAAAATATTAAAATGTATACTATTTTACAGGATAATAAGCATGCCTATGAAGAGGGCAGTGCTGAAAAACTTCTGACGGGATTATGCAATCGAAAGTTTGGATCGGAGCACAGAGCTAGAGTTCTGTCAACCCCACGGGGCTACTCTCCGGTAACCATGGTAACCCTAATCTGTGGCCACATGTCTGGCAGAAGCTTAGCAACCCAACCCGAGACAGAGGAGAAGGTGGACGGAGCCGGCCCCCCCCCCCCCACCCGTGTGCTCCAGGACCCCCTCGCCACCGCGGGGCTCGCGTGCGCGCCGTGGGACTGAGAGGCAATGGAGGTGCTGTGCTGTCATTCCCCATCAGCGGAGATCTTTGTGCCTATGGAAATGCAAGGAACTGCCTCCCTGAGACGATCCTATCAACAACAGAACCAAAGCTAAGCAAGTGACTAATAAATTGTCTGAGGTCACGGAATTTTTAGCATGGAACGTTCAAAACCAGATTTGCAAAGCAAGTTGTCATACTTCCAAAACCATCAAGAGAGGAAAATTATGTGCTCTTTTATATGAGGAAATAAAACCCCGGAAATGTAACAGAACTGCACACGAGAAGATAATAACGTTCCGATATCGAAAGGCATATATTTGGGTAATAGTCTACGTAGGAAAGAAATGCCATAAGGGGGGCCCCAAGAATAAACTCCCAACACCCACACACATACACGGTACGATTCACCCAAATGGATTTTCCTTTCTAAGATGGAGATTCTGTAGGGTGGAAGTTTTCCTTCACTTGATGCAAAATGGAACTTGCAGAACAGAAGAGTTTCTGAGCTGTCACTGCAAAGGACTTGAATGATACTTTGTGTCTCTCAAAAACTTGGTCAGGTAGGTGTTTCATACTGAGGATTTAAAGCGATTTCACTGGCTTTGCATTTTGTATTTTATAAATCATTAACGGGAACAAAGTAAGAACCAAAACAGAAATACCCATTTCATAAGTGTGAAGACAGTTAACCTTTAAACAGATGGGTAATCCCAGACAGCTCTGTAAAATTAATAGAGCTTAAACCTGAGGTCTCAGAGCTGCAGAACACATCTTTGGAGACCATGTTTTTGAGATCATCATAAATCAACTTTTTTTCCTCACCAGTCCCTTATGCCTACCCAGGCTCCGAGAACAGCCGGGTTATGAATATGTATGTTGTGGTGCACTCACCGATCCCGGGCTCTGGTAGCAAAGGTTCTGAGTGACTTCCCTCCGCACTTCCATCTCCCAGCAGCCGAAGGACAGTGGTCCTGGCGGGACTCCAGCTGGAGGCGGTACGGGAGCAGGAAGACGGGGCTAGCCCTCCTCCTAGCCCTCAGGACCCTCACGCTCGCCTCCCTTTGCAGAAGCATTTCCATTTTCCACTTGTAAACTTTCACTTATTAAATCAAAGATATTGAGGAGGATCATTGCGTTCTCATGGCACTGTGCTTTTCCAGGGCCAAACTGGTTCAGACCTCGAAAGAGGCCGGGCGTGTGACAGGCGAGCCTCCAAGCAGGCCCGCCCTGCAGGGCACGTGGCTGGCCTCCGGGACGGCTGCCTCTGCCCTCACCAAAGCGACGCTCGTCCAGGCTGTACACACGCAGACAGGAAGCAAACCACTAGTCAGCCCCATCGGTGCGATCATTTTCCACGACTGAAGTAGGAGTTTGGAGGCCTTTCTTTAGTAACTTGGATCATTTTAAATGTGGCCACCAACCCTACAAGGATGTGGGTTGACGTGCTTGAAAGCCAAAGGTATGATATCCCATGCCGCCAGCCCGCGCTACGCCAACCCCGGGAGCCTCTTGCATCAGCGATTGGGAACGTGTCGGCTCTGGGAGAAGCGTGAGGTTGGATCTGGTCGTCTCGGCCTTGTGCTGACACCACGTGGGCTGCCTTCCCGCCAGGAAGCTCCGGAACAAGCACCTTGCAGCCTGGAGCCCTACGTCTGTCCGGCAGCCGCCGCCATCCCAATGCCCCCGGAGCGCCCCCTTCTCTCCCGGCACAGAGATAAGAACCACGTGGGCCGGGCGTCAAGGCGGAGAGTGAAATCGGAGAGCCCGGCGGACGCAGCGTTTTGTTCTTCCAACCCCATCCCACCCCAGAACATTCCCCACCTCCTCGAGGAGGAGCCCTGAGAAGCCCCTACAGACGTCTCTGCTGCTGTTTACTATTGGAAAAGTTGATTCAGCAGTAGTGCTGCCGCCGTCGGGACTCTCGGAGCATGAAGAATTCAGTAGGGCGCCGGGCAGAACACAGACTGAGGACAGAGGGACACAAGGAACCACGGCCCAGGTCACCCGCACACATAGAAAACGTGTGGCCCAGGAGCACCCCGAATGAAGAGCCAGCGTCACCCTCCCCGGCGACACGCCCGTGCTCCGGGGCACCTTCCCCCACTGAGTCTCAGCAGCACATTAGCATAAACGCCATAAAATTTTGGCCCTGTATCTTCTTTATTATTTTTTATAGGTGTATAATTATTGAAAGGAGGCCATTACCTTTTTTATGGACTCGCCAGTCTATCTGCCTCTGACGTTCCCATTCTGCTGAGATCCCCGTGGTGGTGCTGTGCTGTGTGCACAGAGGAGAGGGGCGCCCTGGGCTGGGGCGGGGAGGCGTCCCCTCCCCCTGCAGCCTACAGGTGTGCGCTGCGCAGGAGGCACCCCCCGCCCAAGCCGGGTCGGCCCGCCGCCCACCCAGCCACTTCCTTATGAAAGCACGGCTTTGAGAACGTGCGTTACAACCCCAGGAGTTCTGAGCCATAAAAATCATAAAGAGTAACGTCCCATGTCTGGAAACAGAAAGGATTTCTATGAGGATTTATGTATTCAATGTAATTAATCTGTATGTTTGGAACAGGTCATCCCAGACCTTTCTCCTCTCGCTAATTATTAAAGCCCAATTCAATGGGTCTGTTTAATTAACGCCCCAGATAAACAGACCCTACATCCGTACTTTTTCAGCAACATCACCCGTTGCAACCGTCACCCACATCACGTGCTGGTCCCCCCTTCTTTTTCTGTGTTGTCCCTTCTAAAGGGCGAGTCAGCAAGGTGGTTGGACTTTCTGGGTCCGGCAGAGTGGACAGGGCTCTGCGAGCCGTTTTCAGGACTCCGGTGTTTCCCACCGCGAGGTGCGTGACTCACCTGCGTGCACCGTAGAAACCTGCCAAACCAGCAACATGGTATTTAACAAGGTTTTGCCGTCCTAACGTGCTTCCCAAAACTTTACAGCAGAAATTTTCACTCTTGTCTCGCTGTGGGGAGAAAGGGGCACGGTCTGCCTCTCCGTGGTGTAAATGCCAGGACAAGCCGCTCTGGCATGTGGCATCCCAGGACCCGCCGTGACGGCTGATAGACATGGAGCCACCAAATCTGGGGCTTTCGAATGAAAGGCCGCTCTCCAGAGAGCCTGTGCGGCTACCCAGAGCATAAACTCCCGGGAAACGCAGGCTGATCTAAACGGCGGGGACAAAAGCAAGATCCAAACTCCTTGGAAATGTTGGGCATGCGATACAAAAATGGATCAAACGTGCTACAAATCACCGTTTGTGGCGGCTGGTCCACCCAGGCTTTCAGCACAAAGACCCCAGCAGAGGTAACAGATGGGCCTTCCTCTTATCCGGACTCGAGTATCTCAAGGACACAGATTGTTTTTTTTAGTGCACTGTGGTCGTTTGGTGTTTATTTTTCTCTTAAAGCACCATCAATGCTCACTGCCGGCCACCGCGCAGACGCGCCCGGTGAGGGGGCCAGGCCGCCTCCGGTACCCGACCTCCCCCAAGCCGCAGAGACCAAGAACCTCGCAAGAAAAAGTGGATTCCGCAGCTTTATGATCCTGTTAAAGTAAATGACCAACAAAATGGTCCTGAAACTAAAATGGAAATACAGCCTCTTGCGATCTCTTTACGAGCGTTCTCCCTGTCTGAATTTTCAATCGTCCTGTTTTATACTTGCCTTGGTCCCGTCACAGCCCGATTTTAGGAAAACCTGGCTGCTCCATCCATCTTCGTTCCCTCCAGAAGCAGGTCCGTTTTCTGTGTCAGGCGCGGTGACAGATAATAACTCGGTAGCCGCGAACCAGGCCCCTCACGCCCCATCTTCCTTCCTGTAGAAGCACTTGGTCCCCTGTCTTACAGGTGGCCTGTCCTTCAGGGGAAATGAGCCATGTTGCCACTCCCAGACATAAACGTTAATTGGTCCAGGCTGAGTGATTGCTCTGGGTGCGGGCAAGAAGCATGATTCTAGCCAAGAAGGCTTGGGAAGGAAGGCAAGGTTTTCCTCAGTCTTAAAAAGGAGCCTAAGACCTTCACTGTGGATGTGATGGCGGGAGGCGTGGACAGCACGACTCAAGACGGCGAGAATCTGGGCCCCGCCTGGAGCCAGGCTGCATCCAGAAGTTCTGGGACTTGCGCTGGCTCTCCTCGATGACGCAAACACAGTCTGTGTCAGGCCCTAGTTGCAAGTGTTCCTGCAGCAAGAACCCCGAGAGAAAGCCGCCTGGTCACAGACCGGAGTGAGACGTAGGCCCGGCCCCAACCTACCCCCAGGCCTGGTCGGCCCCGGCAGAGGGAGCGCGGCCTTCACAGCATCACGCCGCCTGGGGAACCTGTCTCCGCTCCGGTGCGATGCCCCAGTGACTACCTTTGCTGCTGGCGGCCTTCTAGAAGCATCAGAACAAAAGAACAGGACGAGAGGAATCCAGGTCTCAAGATAACAGGAATGACATCAGCTCCACGACGCTACCGTGAAAGTAATATTCAATGCTAAAGTTTTGAATTCCATTATGGAGTCGCTGAATAATACAGTTACTGTTAAACAAAATTTTATTGTCTGCATGTTTGTTCCATAAAATAAATATATATTTTATCTCATCCAAATTGCATCTGACTGTTATAATTTGTTAGAGGTGTTGAAATGCTTTTCTTGCCGTTATTTCAAAAGTGCTTCCCTAGACTGCGAAGTCAGGCTTAGAATCTCAGAAAGTAGAGATTGAAAAGAGCGTGTGGTCACCTGCATGACCAGCTGCCAGACTCGGGCGACAAGCCCTCCACCAAGGGACAGTCCCGTGGAATCAGAAGGAGCGGAGGACAGGAGAGTTTAATCGGTCATTTCCATTCTGATAGCTTCCAGTCGCAATCATGCACGTCCTAAAGAAATGTCAGTTTTGCAGACTCTCCCCACAACACCAGGGTCTTCCCTGTTATTGTCAGCTACCGTCACCTTTTTATCTGGGGGTGAAGGACAGTAATAATAAAATTTAACTGCCCCAGGCCAGTCTTCCAAAGACAGATCATTCACTACAAACTATAGTAAAATATTAGATTCCTCTACCCCCAAAAACATACTCCAGTTTGAAAATCCATTTTTTTGAGGGAATAGTCTCTCATTTCATTCTATAACAAAGGAAAACATTTAAATGCAAAGTAAAATCTTAAACTCTTATTCCTATAAAATGGTAGGTCAAGAATGTTCTCTGGGAAGGTTTTTAAAAAGAAAGAAAAAGATGAGCCCAGCGAGTAATTAAATGGTGCCCAAAAGCATACAGACGGAACATATTTCAAGAGACCGCAAGTGTGTAAAGTCATTGCTTATCACGGTACCTCGACACTCACCCAAAGAAGAGCTCCTGGTGGCTTCAGAACTAGACCCTCACAGCCATGAGTGCCGTGACTGTAGAGCTTGCTGGGAAAATAGGATCACAGGGACACACACACACACACACACACACACACGGCCACGTTTATGTAGCAGGACTCCTGCTCTGATGAAACATCTCTGAGGGTCGCTGGGTTCTCACCAGAGACAGTCTCTTGTCATGCGGTACAAGTGAGCCTCCAGGAAGTACACATCCTGGAGAAATTCGGGGAAGTGTAAGAATGTGATCGAAGGTCAACAGGAATGGGAAAATGGAGGGAGGAGAAATCACTGCCACCAGAGCTTGGTGACTGTCCCTCAGATGAACTCCTTGGCCCAGTACCTAAGTTTCAATGCATGATTTGTCTCTAGCAATATGACTGTGAAAGCGTTCCCTGTCATCCCGTGGGCACGCGGGATGTGAGTAAGCAGAACCATCACTCATGGACGGCAAGGTCATTAGCCTGGAACTCAGCCATAGGGTCCATGTCTCTCCCCCAAAGTGCAGAGATGGAACTATCACCCCGAGGACACTCTCCACCGTGGTGGTGTCCCAGGACAAGGCAGGGCTCGAGAACTGTGCAGATGGGCTGACCCTCAACGCCTCCCCCAACTCCTTGGACCTCAGACTTTGATAACTTAGGCATAGGCAAAAAGAGCACCCACAGTGGCAGAGACAACACCTCAGCAAGAGATAAGCCCATGGTCTCCATACAATAATCAAGGAGTTCTTCTAGAATCTTCTACAACCTCAGGTCTCCAACATTTTGATCTTAGGACACCTTCACATCTTACTACAGAAAGCCCCAAATAACTTCAGTTTCTGTGGGTGATAACTATTGATGTTTATTATTTTAGAAATTAAAACTGAAAATTTTATGATTTATCAATTCATTGAAAAATAACAATAGAAAACTCATTACACATTGTTATGGCTTTTTGATGAAAAATAACCAATTTTTCCAAAAAATTAGTGAGAAGAGTGGCATTGCTTCACATTTCTGCAAATTTTAAAGTCTGGCTTACTAGAAGACAGTTGGGCTCTCACCTTTTTCTGCACTTGGCTTGTCCCAATGTCATCTGTACTCACCTGTGGAATACACTTATGAAAGAAAGAATTGCATCTCAATATTATTAGAATAATTTTGACCTCATGGATCCCCTACAAGTATCTTGGGCACCCGGGGCCCATTTTGAGGACCACAAAACCTACCTGTCTAGTAGAACGGGGTAACCGTTGCTGCATGGAGGTCTTCGCTCCGTGTGATCCTGAACACGAGGGCGACATTCGTACAAGACGTGCTCTGAGCTTCAAGCTGCCCTCAGCTAGCCAAGGGTGGTTCTTGAGGAAGTAACATGCTTTCTCAGTCCATTCAAGCTGCTGTAACAAAAGACCCCAGACTGGGTAGTTCATGAATAACAGACATTGATTGATCACATTTCCGGAGACGGGAAGTCCCAGATGAAGGGGCCTGCGGGGTCAGGTTCCTGCCACAGACTGCTCGCGGTGGTCTTGCATGGCTAGAGGGGCCAGGGAGCCTTCTACAAGGGAACAACCTCATTCACGAGGACTCCACCCTCAGGAGGAACCACGTCCCAAAGGCCCTCTGTCCTGACACCACCACCCCGGGGGGTCAGATCTGGACACACCAATGTGGGGGAGTCACAAAGGTCCAGTCTGTGTTACCTGGAGACTCTGGTTTCCTGATTTCCAAGTGTGAGATTCCAAACACCCTCCCAACCTCCCGGCAAAGAGCTGGCCCTTGTCTTTCTTGAGGTGCCACAAAGTCCCAACGTCACCCCTTGCACAGCCTCGGGTCGGGGAGGAACCGACTGTTCTGGACAAGCTTCTAACTACTAATGGCCTCACCCATCATGTAGTCCGGTAAGTACCTCCATGAGACACGATCTGAAGAGAGGTGACCAAGAGTCGGACGAGGCCATGTATGCTCTCTCTGCCTGACGATACACAGGGGGACGGAAGGACTCCACACATGTATTGACACTGAAGGTCCCCACCGGTTCACCACAGAACGTCCCCTGCCACACATGGCATAAGGTCACAAGAACGGTGGTGACCTGCCGCTGTGTTTTTCAGCTTATAACAGATTCCGCACATTCTCTCCGGGGTTCGCTGGGGGGCAGCTGTCTGTCTGACGGGGCTGGATTCAGCAGACACAGTGTCATCCGCCGCCTGAGAGCTCTCACAGCGCTGGGGACAGCATTGAGACAGCAGCCAGCTCCCTGGAGAGACGCAGAGTGGGGGAGGGCGGCCCGCTCCCCACGGGTCAGTCAGGGAGGAAGACATCTCCAAGGAGGTGGCCTGTGAGCTGGGCTCCCTGCAGCCCTAGGAGGTGGACGTCCATTCAGCCCAGGCCACGAGCCAGAGGAAGGAGTCTCCCTCCACCAGGCTGGCTGACCCCACCTCCGTGTCCTGACCCGGGAAGCCCCAGGCACGGCCCCCAGCCCCCCAGTCTCAGCAGCCCCCTGAGCATCTGCCACCACACTTCATCACAAAGAAAGATCAGCACCATCCTTAAGGATGTGAAGCTCTATAGAAGGGAAGTCTCACTCTTTCTTTCCTTGGAAACAGGAAGAACCCTGGGCCTCTCCTTGGCCAAAGGCCCTCCGGCCTGTTCCATCTTATGGGGACTCCTGAATGCCAGCCGAGGGGGCAAACACGTCCCCCAGCGGCGAACCCGGGGCCGCCTCATGGTCCTTCCCACCTTATTTAAGGGCAGACGGTCGCGGGCGCCCGGGTGGCTCGGCCAGTTCAGCGTCTGCCTTTGGCTCAGGTCGTGACCCCAGGGTCCCGGGATCGAGCTCTACGTCCGGCTCCCTGCTCAGCAAGGAGTCTGCTTCCCCCTCTCCTTCCCCTGCTTGTGCTTGTTCTTTCTCTCGCTCTCTATCACTCTCTCTCTGTCAAATAAATTAAAAATAAGAAGGGTAGTCCATCCGATGCGGAAGGGACAGCGCCCTTGTCATGGCGAGGAGTGCACAGTGTCGCCCACACATCCTGGACAGAGGGTGTCCCCGAGCTGGCCTGGCCCCCACCTTGAGCTGTGGAGATGCCAGGCCCGTGGGGGAGACGAAGGGTCCTGTCTCCAGAACCCCCAGCCAGCCTCCGCCCCGTCTTCAATTCCCCGCCTCTAGGTGTCTCACGTCCAGTCCCCTGGGAGACAGAAAGTACAGCCGTCCGGGTTGGCGAGGAGCGACGGAGGCGAGTCACGGGTCCGCGAGCCATGCTTGCATACCCTCGGAGCTTCCGTCAGGCACACAGTGAAGCCTCCTGTCACTGTGCCTGATTCGGAAACACGCATGTGCTTTCTCTCTGCCCTATACACACATGGCCAGGCCCATTTGCACTTGTACGTGACGTTCTAAAATAGAACAACGTATTATGGCCCCATGCCTTCAGACTTTTAGGGAAATAAATGATTTTTGTCATATTTTCTTTTTCTCTCTTTTTTTTCTTTCTGTGTCTCTTTCTTCCTTCTATCTTTCCTTCCTTCCTTTCTTTCTTTTCCGTCATAAGAGCGCTATCTGTCAGACACGGGGTACAGAATAATGCCACCATAGAAAAGAAATAGCCTGGTGACCTGCGTCTTCCACAAGATGTGGATGGGTGCTTCTGAATTACAGAAGATCCTTCTGTGTTCTGAACTACGGAGTAAAGAGGCAAAAAATACCAACAACCCATGGCTTTCACATTTTCCATGTGCTCTCTGGGTGTGTGGGGCAGGATTCAGTATAAATCTCTTCTTATTTTGTGTTTCAGAAGGTATGCAATAGAAAACCCATTCGAACAATAAATGCTAGTCACTTGAGGTCCATAGCTTGTTTTGTAGCTGAGAAAATAAAGCCTCCGCTCACCCTTGGCCAACTGAGTTACATTTTATGCTATTATTAATGCGTTGCAAGGCTTTTTTTCATATCAATTTGAAATTATACATCTGGGAAATCCCAGCACAACAGCAGTCAGTGCTTTGTTTCTCTGTGTGGCCCTCTGCAATTACTAGAATGTGCAACTATAATTTAGCTCAGGTAAAATTCAATCAGTCACCCCAAGCACAAAGAAATCTCCGTCTCCCAGGGAAAGGGAGGAGGGGGAGGAAGAGGAGGAAGCGGGGAAAGGGAAGGAGAAGAAAGGAGAGAACGGGAAGACACGGGAGCCCGTTTCCCCCACAGGGCACGGGGGCGCGAGGAGTTTCTCGGGGGAATGGATCGGAGGATGAAAAGTCAGGGTGCGCAGGCCTCCGGACCCAGAAGGGCGGCAGCTGAGCTCGGGAGTGAGAGTGAAACGGATACAGGCTTCACGGCTGGCTTGGAGTCTCCATAAAATATAATGTTCTTTGTGTTAAAAATAGAAGGAAGGGCGATTTTTTGCTGGTGTGCCGGAAGTCACAGGGAGAAATTCGGAGGTGAAGCGACGCTGGCCGGAAACTGGTGGGTGACCCCAAGAGAAGCCATCTGGTGAGAGGTCCCATGCCCGACGGGAGGGAGAACCCCTGTCCTCAGTGCTTGGCTCCTGAGGAAAAACCCGCAGAAGGGCTTCTGTTTCTCCTTTCCTTTTCTCATTCCATGACTTTCGCATGTTGCTTAGGCCGGACTGTGTGTGCGAGTGGTGAGAATCGGTACTTCTGGCCCGTAGGAAGGCTCTGGACTCCACCGTCAGTCCGCGGGCGCCATGCAGCAGAGAGGAGACCATATAGCAGTCATTCTTCAGGAGCCCAACTTTCCCTCCTCACCACGGACGGGACGGTACCCACGTCCGACACTTGCCCTGGAAGGCAGGACTTGGGTTTAGTATCATTTTTACCAATATGCCGGCTTCTCGTCAGATGACATTGTAAACTCACACTTTGATCTCTTCGTTGTACTTCAAGCCAGCAGGGACAGACGAAATATTTTTAATTCGCTCTTTTGAGACAATTGCCCATCCTTATCGTGAATGAGACAGAGCCATGGTAACATCTTACAGAACTAGAATGAAACATCATAACTAGGATATTGACACTGATCCAGTCACGGGAGCATATTCCCAACCCACCAGGATCTTCACGATGCCTCACTCTGTTCCTTCCCCCGCTCCATCACTGACCCTAGAAACCACCAATCTGCTGTCACTTCAGTGATGTTATACAAAGGAAATCGTGCAATACGTGACCTTTGGGGATCGGCTCCTTTCACAGAGCATAAATTCCTTGAGATCCACCCAATAATCCAGTGATGGACTCTTTTTTTTTATGGCTAAGTAGCGTCCCAGGCCATAGCCGTACCCCAGGCTGCATAATCATTTGTCAGTGAAGGACGTCTAGATTGTTTTTAGGTTTTGACTATTATGGACAAAATGGGTATAAACATTTATGTGCAGGTCTCTATCAGAGCATAAATTTTCATGTCTCTGGGATAAAGGCCTGGGAGTGAAACTATTGGGTCATGAAGTATTACAGGGTTTGTCCTTTAGGAAGCCAAACTGTTCTCCAGAGTGGCTGTGCCATCTTCCCTGCCTCCGGTGAAGTGCGAGTGATCATCTCTCCTCATCCTCATCAGCATTTGCCGCTGTCGGTATTGTGTTATTCGAGCCGTTCTGATGGGCGCTTCATATCTCCTTGTGATTTAAATATCTATTTCCCCGACAGGTACCGATGCTGATCGTGCTTTCATGGGCTTCTTTGTCCTCATCTTCGGGTAAAATGTCTCTCTGTCTTTTGCTCATTTTCCAATTGGATTTTTTGTTCTTTAACGTTTGACTTTGGAGCTCTTTCTCTATGAGCTCTTTAAATGGCAGACATTTCGTCCTTGCCGGCAGTGCGGCTTGCAAATATGTCCTCCAGTTCTGTATATTGTCCTTCATCCTCTTAACAGGATCTACCACAACAAGAGTCTTCAATTTTCATGAAGTCCAGTTTATCCATTTTTCCCTTTTATAAGTTGTGCTTTTGGTATTAAGTCTAAGAACTTTTTGGTTGCCTCTACATCATGAAGATTTTTTTCCCGTTTTTTTCTAAATGTTTTATTTTGCATTTAAATTCCTGATCCATTTTGCATTAATTTTTGTGCAATAGGAGAGGTTTAGGTTGAGATTCTTTTTTTCCCCTCCATGGGTGCCCAATTTCTCCAGCATCACTTGTGGAAAAGGCTAATATCTCCTTCTTTGAGTGGCTTTTGCATCTCTTTCAAAATCAGTTGGGTGTACGTGCAGAGGGAGGGGTCTATTTCTGGATTCTTTGTTCTGTTCCATCGATCTACATGTCTATCCTTCCAAAACACTTTTGAAAAGTCTAGAAAAATCTAGCCAAGTCCAAATATAATAAACTTCTCTGTGGAAGAAAGGAAGGAAGGAAGAGAGAGAAGGGGGGGAGGGGAGGAGGCCTGGGTCTGGAGGAGTTTCCCCTTCCAGAGGTGTTCGGAAGCAGCTAGAATCCTAGCCTCTGCGCAGTAATTGGACCGACGTACCCCATGGCGGGTGGGGGTTTAGGAACGCCATCCTCATTCAGGAGCTGAGGTGGGGGCTCCCCTGGTCACAGACAGGTCTGAGGGGAGCTCCGACATGTCCAAGGGGCTGCACATCTGTAGCATGGTGAGAGTAGAGAACACATGCACAGACCCTGGCCAAGAGCTGTTACACCTGTGGTGCCCCAACCTTGGCAAGGAAGGGGGGTCCCCGTGGAAGAGCCGCACTGTGCCTGGAGACACGGAGGCAGTGAGTCCTGGAAGAGGAGCCTACGGATAACATTTCAAAGTCTCTGTGGCCGGAGCAATACAGAGAGCAAAGCCAGCCGTCTAGGCATGAGATCACCCCAAGGGACACGGAAAAAACTCATTCCCAAGTGACTTGAAAACACATATGCGTAAGATTCAGAAAAGCAAAGGAAGGAAGATGACCGAAGAATACAGCGTGATTATCTAGTGCCACAGTAATGCACCACAACAATGACAAAAACAGGCAGGACCTCAGCAGTGAACAAAAAGGAGTGTTTAATCGCTCGTGTGTCTGGGTGGGCCACGCGGCTCTGCCCATCTTCACGGTGCTATCTTTTGTGAATTTTAAAAAGGATGAAGCAAACTTCCAGACCAGTACTATCCTCAATCTGGTTGTGAATTTTAAAAATTAATGACGCTGACCCTTGGCCATGGAAAGTTCGAGAAACAGAGCTCTAGACCCGCGGGGAGGGGGCGTGAGGGGAGGGCTCGTGGCTGAGTCGGATCACACCACCATCCTCGCCTTTTTCTGAGGGAAGGGAGAGATCAAGAATAAATTTAGATTTAATTAGAAATTTGTCCATCTGCTTAGAGGTATTAGACAAGTGTTTGCCAGGTTTTTCAAGCCATTTAGGGCTGTTTGAACAATTAGCATTACTAACAAAATAAACTCGTGCCCAATGGAAGATAGTATATTTTGCCATTAAAAGTCATCAAAGTAAGTTTCTCGAATCCTGAATGTCTTGCAATTACCTTCTAATGTATTTTGCATATTTTTAGACAGAAATAACTTCACATTTACAAAGCGAATAGCTCTGAAAAGAGTCTGCTGATGCTTCTGTTGGATTTGAATAGTGATCAGAATTGGGGGAAGGTCAATTAAGCCAGCATGCTTCCCTGGAAGCTGTTTTTATTAACAGCAATGTCTTCTTCCCCCAACCAAACTGGTTCCAAGCCACAGACTGGCCACCCAGGTATTATAAACATTCTGTTGAACTTTTGGTATAATATCCTGCAGCACATAAATATGTATAACTAATCTTTTTTTTAAAAAAAAAGTCTAAAATAAATGTGTTTTCTTACACACATCATTACTTTCTAACTTCAGGTATAATAAGCTAAAGCTTTAGGAGTGAGGGAAGGTTCAAGGTAGGCTTCGGAAGGGGATGGAGAGGCAGACGTGATGGCTACTGTTATTTTCATATCATTTCCCCTGCTAGTTAGAAGCTATGCCTGCTCACTCTGAAAATGTGGGGAAACGTTAAAGAAGTAAAATGAAACTCCCCATAACAGCAGCACAGCATTTCCTGCTAGCATCCTTTTTTAAAGATTTTATTTATTTACTTGTGAGAGAGAGCGCACAAGCAAGGGAGCCGCAGCGGCAGAGGGAGAAGCAGGCGCCCCGCTGAGCAAGGAGCCCAATGTGGGGCCCGGTCCCAGGACCCCGAGACCGTGACCTGAGCGGAAGGCAGAGGCTTCCCCGACGGAGGCCCCAGCCGCGCCTCCTTCTAGCCTCTCCTTCCGTGGGTGCCGCCATCACCGTGACTGCCGAGCACGGCGCTGCAGGGCCGGGCGCTGCCCTACCGGCCACGGCGCTGCCCTTCCTGCTGGCCATGTTCTCCCGGGCCTGTTGCTTTGGCGGGAACGAAGCCCCAGCTGCACGAGTTTCTGACCACAGCCCGCAGCCAGGGGCAGGCGGGCTCGGCGTGCAGCCAGGGTGTCGGCCTCGACAGCGGTGGCGTCCCTAGCACCGCTGCCCTCCCTTCCTGAGGGGTCAGCACGACTGTTCTGCCATTTTGCAGATGCTGCGCGGAGGCCCCGCCAGGCGAAGCGGGGCGCCGCGGGCCCCAGCAGGCGTCGGGGCCGCGTCCATCACACTCCAGCGTAGCTTGTCCTCCCCTTTCATGGCGGTCACCTTGACCATGGTCGGATAGTCTAAGGAAGAGGGTTGCCCCGATGTGACGACAGAGAATAGGAAGCTCTCGGGTCCCGACGGCGGAATGGGCATGTGTGATTGGGCCGCCTGTCTCTTTGGAGGTCCTTGGGGTGGGGAGGGCGGTAGAAGTGCAGAAGGACAAAGGCAAAGAGTGAGAAAGAGGGGGAGGGGGAGGGGGACAGAGGAGGGGGAGGGGGACAGAGGAGGGAGGAGGAGGGCGGGGGAGGGGCAGAGAGGGAGGGAGGGACCGTGGGACTCCACGGCAGGATAATTCCTCCAGTTGTTTTGGCTTCTAGTTTGGAAGCCATCTATTTCTTAGCTGCTATCGGTTCTTCAGATAGTCGACCTCATTCAGTGGAAACAACTCTCCTCTCCCACGTGTGTATATAATGCATTTACGAAATATTTGAATAGTCCCATCACTATCATAAACAGCATGAGCCGGCGTAAACATGGTCAGGAAGAGGCGCGGCGCCTCGCCGAGCCCGTGGGGACTGGCTGTGGGAGCAGAGGGACGGGCGGCCCACGGGCTTGCTGCGACCCCAGGACCCTGGGCGCTAGGGCTAAGGCTGGGCAGGTGCACCCAACAAGTAAGGGTCCTCTAGGGCGGGCAGAACCTCAATTCTGAATTACTGTTCTAAAAAGCAATCAGAAACTCTCAGAACAAGAAAAAAGGACTCCCCAAATGTGACAATATAAAGCATCATCCCCCTCAAGTCCTGGCTTTTTACTGTTTTTGACGGTCCCAGACCCTCTGCGGGCGACTGGTCCGACCTCATTCCATGGCTATCCCTGCAGTGCGCTGGAAGAGCGTGACCCCAGGAGCTTGGTGGCTTGGCCAGGACCGAGCAGTGAGCCAGGGCCCAGGGCCGACCCCAGCGCTGCCAGCACCCCTGGCAGGACCCCCGGGCCTCCCCGCCATGGCATCGCCAGCCTCCCTCACCCACCCCTCAGGCCCCTGGCCAGCACCCCAGCTCGAGTCCCCGAAGGCCCCATCTCCTGCTTGGGGAGCCCAGGACTCACTCTGCCACCAGCAAACCCGTGTCCTCGGCCTGTCTGCAGGCACCCATCTCCGTGAGCCCCATCCCCGGCTGTGCCCCCAGCGCCGCTGCCCACAGCCCCCGGCCAGAGAGCAAGCCCGCGTTGGCTCTGGAGTTGCTCCTGCCACCCCCGCCCCCTCCACAGCGCGCAGCCGGAACCTCCTGCCCTCACACTGCAGCACGGACCACCTTCCTTGTGAAAGTCCCAGCGGCCATCTACTGACCGCCACCACGGCCAGCTCCCTGAACCCCATCCCTCTCCACTCGCTGTTCGGGAAGGGGCCAGTGTCCTTGGAGATGACCTTCCCAGTGCCCAGGCCCCTCAGCTTCCAGACCGCATCTCCTCCAGTGCCCGCCTTCTCTGCCTGCCTCAGTTGGTTCTCTGCCAGTCCTTGCGCCGCCGAATCACGCCCCCGTCCACGACGTCAGCATTCAGTAGCCAGAGCATCTGTGCCTGCCTTTTCAGCGCGTTCCTTCCCATTCTCTAGCCTTGCTAATCCCTCAGCATCCCCAACTCCCAGGAGCAACATCCCACGGACCTATGGGTCGGTGCCCGTTCACGTCCACCCTCGGGCCCTCACCCCTCCTCTCCTCGCCCTAATTGCAGACCTGACCCCTCTCCTGGCCTCCGTGAGCGTGTCCTCGCCCTCTGCGTGTCCCTCTCCCACATCAGCACATGGCTTGTTCTTTTTCCTCATTCTGGTGGTTGCTCACCCCGTCTTCTGGGTGAGACCCTCCTGGTGATGCTGTCCACACTTGCGATACCCATACACATTGCCTTCGCCTTACCTGCCTCGCTTGTGTGTGCTTAGATCGGTGCCTTACGTCTCCTGTTTGATTTGTCTCTCCACGGTGGGATATACATTCACAGGGTGAGGGTCTGGGTTCGTTTTAGCCACGGCTATGTTTTCGATGTCTAGAAAAGCGTCTGGTCCGTAATTCCCACGTAATCACTCAGTGCAAGTGAATGAACTAACTTGCTTTCAGGGAATTGACTTCCTGTAAGATCTCGGTGGATTTTGACTCTGGTCCAGGAGTCGGCCCTTGGACCTGCCGAGAAGGAAACGGTCCCCGTTTTCTCCTTGTCCCTTGTGAGCGTTCTTTATATAACACATAAACACAGCCTTTGCAGTTCAAACTTTGGAAGCCACCTGAACAAATTTGTTTGTGGTTGTAGGACCTAATGTAAACGTGAACAACCTGCAGGGCTGCAGCTGACGGAGCACGGGACGCGGACGGTAAGGCGGGGTGCTCATGTCTTCATCGTACACATGAGGTCGTCACTTCGATGGGGCAGAAAGTAGCGGTTTTTATTTGAAGTCCCACAGGCAACCCTAAGAAAAACTGCAAATCATACTAGAAGTAGCAAACACTGTGAAGAGGTCTAGAGGTGGGGGTTAGCTGAGGCGAACTGAGCTGTCATTTCTTCGTGCCGGATTGTGTTGGGTGGGGCCCAATCCAGGCCTCCCAAGTGAGGAGACGTATGACAGGGGCTCCAACGAGACAGGAATCTGGTTTTCTCTTGAGTGGCCATCTGGGGGGTGTCACTGGGCGTCCAGGCCAAGAAGAGGTCTTCATGCTTCAAGGTCTTTCTGGAACCAGGAGCCTCCAGTTCCTGGCACTGCAACGCCCATGGCATGGCCCTTGTCCCCTCGGGGCCAGCTCCTCACCCAGGGGAAGGAGGACAAGAAGGACCAGCAACTTGGCATGTTCCGTCTGCTCACGCGCCGGTAGCTGAAGCTTCATCACAGAGCCAGAGCGAGCTGCACCTACCACTTAGTAGGGAGAGGAGGGAATGAATATTGCAGGATAATTAGAAGACTTTGACACTATGAGCTAATAGATATTATGCAAATTTAGAGACAAAAAATAAAATAAAATAAAGTGTATTCCTTAGATGACGTTATGGTATCAGCTAGGACAAGCTAGGCTAATGCTGCGATAACAAGCAATCCAGAATGTCAGCTGCTTCAGTGTTCTCTGTGTCTATACCTGTCCAATGCGGGGCGTCTGCGGGACACTGTCCTAATGGAGGGACACAGCCTCATGGAGCTGGTTGTGGGCACCGGGGGAAGGAATCATGGAAAATCATGGTGCCCTTCAAAAAATCCTAACCCCCAGTAGCTCTCAGTGTGACTTTATTTGGATATCAGGCTGGTCCAGGTGTAATCAGTGAACCTGAAGTTGTAGTGGATTAGGTGGACCCTGAGTCTAATCTGACTGGTGTTCTCGTGGTCAGAGACAGTGCAGACACACGGGCACTCAGGAGACAGTCACACAGAGGAGAAGGCCATGTGATGACAAGACAGAGACCAGAGGGATGGAGCTACCAGTGAAGGGTGCAGGATGCCGGCAGCCACCGGAAGTTGGAAGAGGGAGGAAGGCCTTCCACTAGAAACATCACGGGGAATGATGCCCTGAAAACAATTTGCTTTCGACTTCTGGCCTCCAGAACTATGTGATACTAGACAGTGTTATTGTTTTCAGGCCCCTAGTTTGTGATACTTGATACAACAGCCTCTAGGAAACTAAGAGAATCACGTGCCAGCCCTTAAGTCTTGTGCCTAGAACTGACTCAGTAATCCCTCTCACATTCCATTGGCCAGAGCGAATCACCACCAGGTCTACTCTAAGGAGGTTGGGAATCCCAATCCTACCTGTGCCTGGACCCCCCTGGTGAGAGGTATGAACAAGTAACGGGAAGGTAAGTCTGTTACTTACTAGTTAGGGGTCACTTCCTTGACTCCTTGTGACTCCCTACCAGTAACGATCCAGGAGAACAGGGCCCCCTGGAGTTGTGCAAGGGGTCAGTCTACACAGCCGTACACAGCAGCCTGGGCACTGGTGGTGATCTGTGAGCTCCTCTGCCTAAATAAAATTTTTATTTTATTTTTTTGACTGAAGTATGTTTTCTTATGCTTGGCACAGGATTTATTATGACTATAAACTTTCTCTGTGTGACTTCACAAGAAGGAGGCCCCACAATCATCCAGCCATGTGCGGGTCAGGTGGAGTATTAAGTCCTTGGGCTTGAGGGTCACACCTACCCTCTTTCACGTGTGTGCTCCCACAGTCCCCAGCGAGATCAGTGACCTCAAGAAAGCTACTTCATGACTTCATGCTTCAGCTCCTCATCCGTAAAATGGGGGTAACATCTACCTAGGCAGGAGGGTCTTTGGAGAAAAAGAGAAAGATTAGTGTCTTCTGGTAGAAAATATATATTGTGATAGTTAATTTTCTGTGCCAACTTTATTGGGCTAAGGAATGCCCAGATAGCTGGTAAAACATTATCTCCGGGTATGTCTGGGATGGCGTTCTGGGGAGAACCACCATTTGAACAAGTCCTCACTGCTGAGCATGGTCATCGTAAGATCCACTGAGGGCCTGAGCAGAAGGTGGAGGAAGCGTCTCTTCCTTGGCAGGGCTGGCCACCATCTCCGGTCCTCAATATCCAGGCTTCTGGTTCTTGGGCCCTCAGCTCAGACTAGAGCTTCTGCTGTCTGCACGCCACTTCTTGGGCCTTCGGACTTGGACTGAGTTCTACCATCTGCTCTCCTGGTTCTCCTGCTTGCAGACAACAGATGATGGGACTTCCGGACCACCATAATCAACGGAGTCAATCCCCATTATACACGTGTGGGGGGGTGTGTGTGCATTCCTGTCACATATATTCCTATCACTTATAGAGAGACTTACTATATATTATATATAATAAGTATATATACAATGTAACATATTCTGTTTTTATATCTGTAAAATATATATATATATATTTATACAGAATATGTATCTATCCTATTCTGTTCTACATATGTCACAAATATAGTATTATTTTTCCCGGAAAATATACTATGCATGTGTACGTGTGTATTTTTAAACATCATATTACAATCAAACACAGTATTTCCTTTGCACTTGTGATGCAGCATCGGCTAACGAACCTTGGAGGTACAAGTCACGCAAATCCAACAAGATGTCTCTTATGGGTCCTAGCATTGGTTAAACATCTCTCATTTATGGTTCTCGAAACCATCCAAACCAGAGAGACTGATCACAGGTCTAGGGGCCCCATAAGAGATTATTTTGTTAGGAATCTTTGCCCAAAATTGATTGTGGGTTTGATAATTAAAACCCGTCACCGTGCTGGAGAGACCGTGAACTACCCGCAGAAAGGAGCAGGAACCATGTGATGGAAAGCAGACCTCATCTTGGACTTATTTGGAAATACGGGAAGGAATGTGTAATGAGGGGTGGCGGTGAGCGGGAGGCATCGAGGCGGCCGAGGGAGGCGGCCGGGGGCAGAGCGGGGAGGGGGAGGCTGAAGGCCCTCCCCACGCCGTCTCCCTCTGAGTGGACTTCAGCAGGAAATCTCTCCCGGAATCACAGACTCCGTAAGAATTGCGTGTTAAGCCGCATCCATGCTGCTGGGTTAATCTCATTTACAGTAAGTTTTGATAAGCAGCATTACCCGTGATTAAAACAGTAATCGCCCTAAAAGGAAGGAGAAATATCGGCATGGCAGTAAATCTGAGAACACTGGTTTTGCATTTTTGTTGTTTTGTCCTTCTGGTTCTCTTCATCTGTAAACCCTTATCAGCAAAGGACTCAATTAATGCCCTGACTAGGGCCAGTGGCAGATTTTAGGGTCTTTCCATTTCTGTAGTACTAAGGGGAGCTTCTTTCAGGAAAACAATAAAATACTGTTCAGTAAGAATCTCAGAGCCACGTGAAGACACGGCTCCCAGGGCCCTCGGAGGGCGTGGGCAACCAAGGGCCTGAAATCACCCTCAAGCCCTTGACCACGAGTCTGCTCTAACACCCTGGTCCTAATTCCCGCCATACTCGGG
Source organism: Mustela nigripes (assembly GCF_022355385.1). Classification (NCBI taxonomy): domain Eukaryota; kingdom Metazoa; phylum Chordata; class Mammalia; order Carnivora; family Mustelidae; genus Mustela; species Mustela nigripes. The sequence goes on along the minus strand of NC_081564.1, from coordinate 88,106,373 downwards.
TCTCCTCACTGTCTCAGCCTAAACCCTCAGCCCCTAAGTTCCAGCCCCGGGAACTAAGCCTGGTGCCTTCTGATAAAGTTCCTAGAGGCAAACCCACGTCACTCACTCATTCATCCAATAAACGTGCACAGGACCTCTGCAGAGGATGGCCACCCCCTGGACATGCCACGTGCGCGAGCCCTGCTCTTCCCGAGGCCCCGGGATGCGCGCCTGCTGAGCCGACGGCTGAGCCAACGTCTGAGCCGTGCATGTGACTCACGCCCTGGAACCTTCCAGGGGGAGTCGGAGCTGTACTCAGGCTGGAAGGATGTGGAGGAATTAAGTAAAGAGGAAGAGAGGAAGTTTAGGCAAAGGAGAGGAATGAACCAAACCCGTACAAAGTAAGTTCAGTACATGACAGCAGTGGTTACGAGGACGGAGGTCAATGTGGGAGGCAATAGAAAATGCACGGGGGCGGATCAATGCCCCACCACACGTGCACACGCACACGCGCACGTGCACACGCACACATACACGTCGCACATACACCTGTGCACACACACGCGGGCGTACGCAAGCTTCACACCCACACAAGCCCCTTTGCCGGAAGCAGGGCGGGCTCCCGTGAGTTTCCCTCCCTCCTTCCCTGCTCCCGGGCTGCGCTGCCCCCCAGCTCCCTAGATCGTCCTCGCTGCTCCGGGAAGAGCAGCCGGCATGGGGACAGTCCCCAGACTACGGTCACCCTCAAACTGCATTCAAAAAAGGAGGGGGTCAAACAGGGCAGAGGCGAAAACCGACATTGTGATAACATGTTTGCTGTTTACTGTTGGAGCCTCCAGATCTCGGCTGAGTCATCACTTGCTCAGGGAAGCCGCACCAGGTCCCTGTTGCTGGACCTCATGACATCGAGCCTGCCTGTCTCCGTCGTGGCACTTACCTGTCGTACAATTGTCCGTACATCTGTGTGGCTCTTTGACCGTGAGGAAATGAATGGAGGGAGGGAAGGAAGAACAGAGAAAGGCAGAGAGGGGAGGGGGTTAGAGGGGCGGATGGAGGGAAGGGGGGGTGGAGGGGTGAATAGACTTACAACGCAGTCGTCCAAAACCCAGCTCAAAACTTAGGTACTCCAGCAGGATTAGAAGGGATCCCATACATCTGTTGATCCCTGCAGGGTTGTCTGTATCTACAAAAAATGACTTAAAATGCCCCACATTTAACGAAGCCGGTGTACTAAAGAAGGCCCCCTGGCGACCCTCGTCCTGCTTACAGAATATCACACCGAAGAGGAGCTTTCTGTCTATGACCGGTTTGTGGGGCTTATACCATAGAGATTTGTTTTTCGAAAGTTCTGGCAGAGAACAGGCCCTAAGTCGTCCATAGGAAACTTGCTATCTTCACACCAAAGCAGCGAGTCCACACACTCCTGGAAAGACAGACCTCCAGATCCGCCCCTGTTCCAACAATCTCTGGTGCGACTTAATTCAAGCCAGACAATGGCAAATGCTCTCACTCAGCTTGTCCTGATGTGGGGCAGGTCAGCGGGAAGCCCGGGCCCAGCCCCGGGCCCAGCCCCGCGACTTCAGTGCCACTCCAGCGGGTTCCCATCGTGATGATTGCGCCCCGTGATTGAGCTCCCGCTCTGAGATGGGTGATTTCTTCCGAGACCTCCAGTTCAATTAAGTCGTGGAGCTCAGTGCAGGGCTAGACCATGAATATAAGATGTCACATTAATATGAAATTTTTTCCAGTCAAAATAGAAGGATTACCTCAAAGCCGCAGTCCACACAGAGTCTGGCAATACCAGCTGGTACTTGCTACGCCGGCTACTCCATGGCCCCTGGACTATCCCCGCAGCCCGGGTCAGACAGAGATCAGTCCTCCCCCGGCCACGGCTGAGGACTCCACACCAGCTGCAGCAGCTCGGGGCTGGGACGCCCGGCCCCTGCTTCCGCGCCTCTCCATTCTGCTTTCAACCCAACCGCCCCACGTCGACATGGAGTTTTGGGCCTGACCACCTGCTCCGCTGCCTGGCTTGGGATTCAGAGCCTCGCCTTCCTTGAACGAGACTTCTCAGAACTGGCCTTGGCCAACTTGCCCCCTGCCTTCCCATCCGCAGGAGGCCGCACCCCCTCCAAGCCCTGAGCTCCAGGCCACAGGGTGCCCCGTGACATGGAAGAGAGAATCAAACTCTCATGGTTCGGCCTTCCTTCCCAAGGCACGCCAGAGGACACACGCATCATGGGAAGAAAGAACATCCTCGGTCCGCGGCAGGCAAGACAGTGATGGGAGCCCGTGGACCTTGTACTGTGCCTCGTGGCGGACTCTCCCTCCTGGAAGTTTCCGGCAGGAGCCTACCACCAGACACAGCGCAGGGGAGGCCGCGTGCCCCAGCATCGGAAGCATCAGAAGAGCCTGTGTCGGGCGCCTGGGTGGCTCAGTGGGTTAAGCCGCTGCCTTCGGCCCAGGTCATGATCTCAGGGTCCTGGGATCGAGTCCCACATCGGGCTCTCTGCTCAGCAGGGGGCCTGCTTCCCTTCCTCTCTCTCTGTGATCTCTTCCCTTCCTCTCTCCTACTGTGATCTCTCTGTCAAATAAATAAATAAAATCTTAAAAAAAAAAATTAAAAAAAAAGAAGAGCCTGTGTCTACCACGACCTGGGCATGTGACCCCTTCACATGCTAGGTCTTTCCTGGCTAGGTCTAGGGAGGGCTGTCTTCTATCATATGACTCTAAACCGGTGCCTTGCTCCCGGGTTTAAGGCAGTGAAGGAAATCATGCTCTGAAGAGCTGAGCACGATGTCCGGCACGGGGAAGCCTTCGGCAGGCATCTTTTATACGTTATTTGCTCAGCAGACGGTTCATGAAAATCTGGGACCGCCAAGGACCCGTCACCTGCTCCAAACAAAAATTACTCTCCCCGGCCCAGGAGCGTGCACGGGCGCAGGCAGAAGCCACGTCCAGACGGCTAGAGAAGGAGGAGGTCAGCCAGAATGGGAAGAGCCTATTCCAGGCTAAGCACAAAATTGCGACAGGGACCACCCCCTCAAGGTAGCTGAAAAGCCAAGACATGCAGGTTAGAATATTTGTTACCAGAAACCCTATTGAAACTTTTTTGCCCTACAAACATTAATAAAAATTATTTCAAAATCAAATTTCAAAGAACAAAGTCTGCTTGAGGGAATTCTAGAAATTAATGAAACGAAGCCCCACCCTCGAGGGAGCTGATAAACTTGTTAGAGGGCCCAGCATCTCCCCGGCCCGGGTGGGGAGGCTTCCTCCGGCCCTGCAGGGCAGACGGAGAGGGGAGGCGGAGGCGGGGGAGGCCTGATGGATGCCTTTCTGGACACCGGGAAGGCTCAGCCCCTAAAACTGAAGGAAACAGCTTAATGATTTCCCTTTTAATTCTTGTTTGTTTGTTGGTTTCATTTCAAGAACCCAAAGCACCGTTCCCTCTGACTCCAGGCTACTTAGCGGGGCTGCAGCAACACAGTCATCACCAAGGAGAAGCAACGTGCGTGGCACTGGCCTCCGAGCGTGAGCACGTGGCACTGTGGGGCCTGGGGGGCCTGGGGGGGGAGCTGTCTCCTCTCCCCCGTCCTTTTCCTAACTTACGAGGACAAATGGAACAACACGTCTGACCTAGACAAAAAAGCAGAATGCAATGGCATCCATTTGGGAAAGATAAAACCCGGTCTATTTCTTTTCTTCCTTTCCTCCTTTCTATGAATGTGGACTTAACAAATAATATAAACTAGCATTAAACCAAATTCAGTTTGATGCCTATAAGTCTATGTAAAGTGAAGCAAACCCAGAAGTCCTACAGCCTGTCTCCCCCGAAGACTGTGGCTGAGACACGGTAGGGGGCTAATCACAGTGTGGGGAAAGTCACGTCACCAAGAAAGGGGAAAGGGGCTCCCTAGTGGCCTCTGGTCCTGGGCTATTGGAACGGGGCGTGAACATTCGTGTGGTGTTGGTGATGTCTGCCACTCAGCCACCGTTCCACAGACACGTGCAGATAGTCGACCGTGGGTCACACAGCAGGCACATGGGTAGTGCCCGACTCCACCCGCCAGATGTCACAAAAACACACTAGAAGAGACTTAGGACACATCTTCAGCAGAGGGGGCATATGAACACACTCATAATTAATAACATTACCTGGGGGCATCTGGGTGGCTCAGTCAGTTAAGCATCTGCCTTTGGCTCAGGTTGTGATCTCAGGGTCCTGGGATGGAGCCCCAAGTCAGGCGCCCTGCTCAGTGGCTGTGCTCTTCCTTTCTCTCTCTCTCTCTTTCTCTAAAGAATGGGTAAAATCGTTTACAAAATAAAAATATTATCTGTTGATTAATAATTCCCTGTTGAATATTGAGAAGCAAATTTTCCGAGCCAAGTTCTGTATTTGGGTGAGCTCTGTTTTGGATGGAATTGGCCTCGATTGCATGGGGAATTTGGATCCTTGGGGCTGGTGCATTCTGGTGATCTGGCGCTGCCTTTCTGTTGGGACTTTAACTTTCAAGGTCTTTAAAAATATATTAGAAACGAAATGGTATAAGCCTCTGTGTTTACACAAAGCCAGGAAAGAGAATCCGCAAGCCCTGTGCTCTCCCTAGCAATCAGCCAGGGCCTGTGTGAATCTATTTATGGTGACAGCCTCCATTTTCAGACAGGATTCTCCATTTTGCACCAAGTACCAGAAGAGAGGATCAGAGTTCACTGCCCTAGATCAGCTGGGAGATTCCTAATCAAATCACCGGAAGGGAGAGATTACAGTTCCAGGTTAGATATAACACCCAGAGATGCAACTGTTAACATGACTTCTGCAGAGCCGCGAGCTGTAAGCAAGCTTCTGCCCAATCAACACAGTGTTCACTGCATCCGGACTCCAGGAAGAGAAACTGAAGAATTATGCAGACATACACTGGTGGGTGGTCAGTTTAGGAAAACATGTAGCTGCTTCTCCGTGCCCTTATTGCCCATAAAAGAACATTTCACGTGGTCAACTGCTCAAATTTATGTGGACCCTAAGGGGTGAATTTCCAGTGCTATGAATGGAGACACCCTCACAGCTCTCATTACTGTTAATAGAATTGTGTCTTAACTTCCCACTCAGCGCCCCTTGTTGAGAATAAATCGTGTGTGTGTGTGTGTGTGTGTGTGTGTGGCCCTAAATATCTCTAAGTCCCCCATCCCCACCAGTGGCCCCATAGAAGATAATTATTACATGTAAACATACTTCTATTTCTCAGATAGCCTTTCTATATTTCTCTCCCTCAATGAAACCTTTTAGATTAACCTTTGAAAAGAACACGTTGAAAAAGACTGATAACTGTGGTCAGGCTATAGCAGCTGTAGTGTGGACAAGAGGACACCACAGTTGCCTTCTCCAAAGGCCGGTGAGGTTTTCCAGTACCAGCTGGTACCATGTTTACTTTCTACATCTTGTAAGAACCTGAGGCCAGACAGAAAGGAGGAACCAGCAAGGACACTAAAAAAAGCAAGAAAAGAAAGTACGTAGCATTTTGGAAACCAAGTGAAGAAAATATATAAATATATCAAGAAGATGGGAATGATCAACTGTACCAGCACCTTTGGGTGTGCCCTGTGAACAGGAACATAAAAATTTAAGCCCCCTCCCCCGAGAAATTATCACCATGAAAATAAACGATGCACAATAAAAGAAATGTAATCCCGTATGCTATTTGGTTCAGCTCTACATTTGCAAAGTCATAGTCATGGCAAAGTGGCTCCCTGATCTAACCAAAACACAGAGGATGCCTCCACAATGGGGATAGTGGAAAGGAACACAAGATGGGGTGCCGGGCGTGGTGACAAGCCCTGCTAGTGTCCACAGTAGGAAGTCATCACATGACATCCTGAGCCTAATATAAAACCTCTGTCATGGGGATGTGGACACTGGAAGGCTGACTTCAGAACGGCATTTTACCCCGTCGTAAGCCTGTAGAACTAGATGCATTTAAAAACTATGTATATAATTATGTAACATTAATAAAAACTCACATGGAAACACGAAGGGGGAGCTGTGTCTCCAAGTGGGTCTGACAAGTGACAAACACTCTCGCACATCTGGGGGCGGCCGCCCGAGATCCCCTAGGGCTCGGTGTCTAAGTCGCAGCAGATGCAAGCTTACATTTGATTTGCTTTAGATGAGCTTCTTCGTAACAAAACTTCATTGTGCAAGTTAGGGAAAGAGTGCCCGTCCTAGATTTCAGGTGATCTCAAGATTGCCGGAAGAGGGAATGTGCCACCTGCAACATTCCACAAAATGATTGGGGAAAATTTATGTTTGCACTGATTCGGGAGTTATCCTAGTACTTTTCCTTGAATTTACATGACACTTTTCTTTCAAAGCACTCAAAGCATTTTACAGATTCCGTTTCATTAATTGTCACAACATCTTGAACAGGCTGCCATCCAGTCTCACGAATGGAAAAAGGAGAAGGAGAGGCACAGAAAAGTTCAGTCACTAGACCTGAAAGGATGACAGGAGACTCAAGCTTTCACACAGCAATGGGTCTTCAGGGACAAGAATAAAATTCAATTCACCTGCATCTTTTTAATAGCCTAGTCCATTATTTTCTTACGTCCAATGTGAACAAAAATTGGGTCAGTCATTTTCTTAAGGACTTCAAAAAAACAAATCAGAACTAAGCTGGAAAAAAGTACTTTCAAAGTGGTTCTCTCTATGGATAATTTATCTGAGAGGTCCAGGGGAAAAAAGAAGCATTTGATAATCAAATTATCAAATTTGATAACTAGGGACTTGCCAAAACAATCTTGGAAATGACCAGCCAAGCTGGAGAACTCACACTTCCTGATTTAAGAATTAAATACAGAGCTACAGTAACCAAAACTATGTGTCACTGGCATTGGACAGATAATAGAGCAATAGGCTAGAATAGAGGGCCAAGAAATGAACCCTTGCACCTATGGCCAAATGGCTTTCCACGGGGGTGCTAACCTTATTAAGTGAAGAAAGGACAGGCTTCACAGATCGTGCTGGGCCAACAGGAGACCCACATGCCAAAGACTAAATTTGAACCCTTACCTTATATCACATGGAAACATTAATTCAAAATGGATCAAAGAGCTCACCACAAGAACCACAGCTATAAGGTCTTAGAAGAAAACATAAAGGAAAAGCTTCATGATATTGGATTTGGCAATGGTTCTTAGATTTGACACAAAAAGCATAGGACACAAAAGAAAAACTAAGTAAATTTTATTTTATTAAAATTGAAAATGTTTGTGCAAAGGATACAATTGAAAGAATGAAAGACAATCCGCAGCATGGGAGAAAATATTTGTAAATCTTATATCTAATAAGGAATTAGTACCCTGAATGTATAAAGAACTCTCACAACTCAACAACAAAAAACAACCAACCCAATTCAAAAATGGGCAAAGAACATGAACAGACATTCCTCTCAAGAAGATACACTCTCAGGCAGTAAGTACATGAAAAGATGTTCAACATCACAACTCATCAGAGAAATGCAAATGAAAACCACAGTGAGGTACCACTTCATACCCATTAGGATGGTTGTTATCAAAATAATGGAAAATAACAAGTGTGGGCAAGGATGTGGAGAATTAGGATACTTGCTCATTGCTGGTAGGAATATAAATGGTGTCACTGTTGGTGGAAAAGTTTGGTGGCTCCGAAAAGTATGAGCAGAGAATTGCCACAATGAACCAGAACTTCCTCTTCTGGGTATATCCCCCAAAGCAAAGAAGGCAGGGATGTGAACAAATACGGCTCGTTTACATCTGTGTTCATCGCCACGCTATTCACAACAGCCAAGAGATGGAAACAACTGCTACGTCCTTTGGTGGATGAGTGGTAAAGCGTGATCTCTCCCTGCAGCAGAATATTATGCAGCCGTATGAAGGCAGGAAACCCTGCCACATGCTGCACTGTGGACGAACCTGGAGGACATTATGGTGAGTGTGATGGGACAGACACAGAGGACAAAGATCCCATGATCCCATGTATATGCAGGACCCAAAGTGGGCCAATTCACAGTGACAGGAGGCCGACTAGAGGGAAGAGGGAATGCTTGCCTAACAGGGACAGTATCCTACTTTGGGATAATGAAGGAGCTCTGTAGGAGAACAGTGGGGATGGTTGTAGGAATTGGCCATGGTGGGAATGGGCAGAGTGCCACCGCACCGTACAGTTAAATGGCGAAAATGGGACATTTTATTTTTTTTTTTAAGATTTTATTTATTTATTTGACAGACAGAGATCACAAGCAGGCAGAGAGCTGGGGAAAGCAGGCTCCCTGCTGAGCAAAGAGCCCGACATGCTGCTCGATCCCATAACCCTGAGATCATGACCCGAGCTGAAGGCAGAGGCTTTAATCCACTGAGCCACCCAGGTGCCCCCGGGACATTTTATTTTATGTATATTTTACCAGCAAATAAATATATAATTTTTTTAAAGATTTTATCTATCTGAGCGAGAGAGTGAGCACACACAAGTGAGGGCTAAGAGCAGAGGGAAAGGGAGAAGCAGGCTCTCCGCCAAGCAGGGAAGCCCAACGCGGGGTTCAATCCCAGGACCCTGGGATGATGACCTGGGCAGAGGCAGATGTTTAACCAAGTGAGCCACCCAGGTATCCCCAAATAATTTTTTTTATTTTTAAAGGTAGGGGAAGTTGGATTTAGGAAGAAAAGCAGAAGTGTCTCTCTTGTCCTAAAGAAGTCATCTTCCTGTATTTTTTTCCTGATTGGCACAGAGTGATAGAAAATCTCTGCCGGGATCTATAGAACAGAAGATGCCCAGGGAAAGCCCCTGTAGGGCATGTCAGGCGCAGGGTCTGGCTGGCTTTGGACTCCAGCTCTCTCCATAGAGACAAGGTTCCTGGGGCCAGAACATATTCAGGAGTCCAGACTCCCAGTGGGGTCAACCACCTCCCAGCTTCCCAGTTGGTGTTGAACCTATAGTCAATCTGCTTCTGGAAGGGTATGAACGCAAGGCCTTAAACTCTCTGCTCCAGTGTTCCGAAGTGAATTGTTTTCTCTACTCACTGAGCGCCCCTTCGAGCTAAATGTATAAACGATCCTAATGCAATCAGCGTGCCATATGTTCCTTCCAGGCCGTGGTGGGAATTCCAGAAAGGGGAAAATTAAAAGGGAAAACAAAAACCCTTTTGGTAGCAAGCAGACCTCAACGCTGTGGCTGCAAGGTGAGAGGCCCGCCAGGCCAGGATTTCTTTCCCACCTGCCTCAGCACAGGGCCGAGTCCTCCTGAGCCCCGAGGACCCTCACCCACCACCCCCCAACGCCCACTCCCGGTCCCGCAGGCCGCCAGGGCAGCCCTGTCGGCACTCCCTGTGCGGGTATTTTGTGTCTTCCTCTCTAGTGGGCTCCATCACACTGGCCCTCCCTCCCCGGGAGTGTCTATGTTGGACCCTAATAACACCAAAGAGGACCCGCCCATAGGACCTGACTGGCTCTTCCAGAACCACCACACTCAGCACCGTGGGTACGCCTCGGCAGGCCCGTCTGAGTCCTCTCCAGTGGTGCTCACAGCAGAAAAAACCTGCTCATCTTTGCACCCGTCCCTCTGTCCCCCTCCCCCCTGGAGCACAGCGTCTTGAATGGGCCTGTCCCCCCTCCCCCCTGGAGCACAGCGTCACCAGACGTAAGGGACACCATTGGTTTATCCCACACACCACGTGCTCCAAATAGGCGCCTTTTTCAATGGCAAAGCCTAATGGAAACAAACTCAGTCCAAGGGTCAATTATGGGCTTATTTTCCATATTTATGGACTGAATGCTTTTCCCCAAAAGACACTAATGATGGCCTAAAGGACAGGCTAATCAAAACACCAGCCACCAAAGGGAAGGAAACTGAAAGAAGCTTCCGCTCGCAGAGTCCACCCCCGGCCCACACGGTCGGCCGCGGGCCGCACGTTGCTCCCACCGCAGCCTCTCCCCTACACGAACACTTTTAAAATATCCTGACGAAAACCCATGCTTTCACCAAGGGAAGCATATTATTCCCAGCTCCCCGTGGCAGAGACGGTAGCACTGAACAAAGCCCTCCTCGGTGTGGGGACGGACGCTCGCCGTGAGCCCAGAGCAGGAAAGCCACGTCGGAGCCCCGGGGGCAGCACGGGGCTTGTCCCTGCCCCCCCCCCTTGCCCGGGCTGCCCGGGCGGGACACAACCTGTGGCCCGGCGTCCGGGGGGAAGCCACGGGTCCTACCGAGCTGGGCACACTCAGCGGACGCCGCTGCCAGAAGGGTCGCGCGGGCCAGCATCCTGTCGTTCGCTGGATTTGTTGATCCTTGGCTGACCCCCGAAATAACCATCTCCCCTTCACTTCGATAAAATGTGCTCGTATTGTCATTGTAACTGCTGCGTCCACCTGCCGTCACCGGCACAGAAGACACAGCGGAAACTGGAAGACATTTCCAGGCCAGGTGCTAGAAGAATTTCATAGCATTTTTGGCCAAATACAAGCAGATTCACCATCTCTCTGAAGCTTACTTTACAAACCCATTACTCTCCCCTATCCTCAAGCCGCAGCAGCTCCCAGGGTCCCAGCTGGACGGCCCTGGGTCCCGCATGGGGAAGTGACGTGGGCCTTGACAATGACTCCAGGCCTTCCACACGGCCAGGAGGGTGTTCCCCACGCTTCCTGACGACCCACAGCGCTTCTCACAGGAGAGAGCTGACCTTCCTTGATGTTGTACTTCTTCCCGGAGACAACCAATGACGCCATCTTGGAACATAACCTCGGAGACGGGGGCCTTTATTTCTGCAGATAATCTCAGCTCTGACACACTGAGCACTCACCGGTCCATGCTGAGCCCTTTAAGTGTATTGTCTCGTTTCATTTTCACACCGGTTCTTCGAGGGAGGAAGCACTCTGGTGGACCTCAGGCTCTAGACGGAGAAATGAAGCCACCTGGCCAATTGTTTGGATAACTAGGGACTGACACAGGGTTGCCTGACTCCAAAACGACACTCCTCTGGTCATCCCAAACCACCCTCCAGACTGTCCTCCGGACATGCTGAGTGCCTTTGGGCTGTGGGGCCCCAGGGATAGACGAGCCTATGAGGCACCGTCCCCAGTTCCCAGATCAGCCATGAGGGCCATTACAGAGCCCTTAAGAGAGGACAAGTTCATGGTGGCTGGGAAGGAGTCCCACCTGGCCTAGGGTCAGCACATCTGTAAAGAGCCCTCCACGGGCAGACAGAGCCAAGCGGCATCCCCACCTGGAGACTGTGGTCTGTAGGGCAGCCGGCAACGAGCAGTCCCCTCACCCTTGGTCCTCACCGAGGGGAGGAGCTACACCCACTGCTGCGGAATCAGTGGTTCCCCCCGAGTGCCCGTACTTGGCAGTTCAGCTGGGGAAAGAGACTGTCGCCTGGGCTAGAGGAGAAACACAACGACGATACTGGCGAAGAGGATGGGGAGCCCCAGATGCCCCGGAACAAGAGCAGCTGACCTTGGGGAGGCAGGGGATTCACGGAGGCTTTCTGCAGAACCCGGCGCCAAGCTGAGACATGAGGATCCACAGAGGAGGGGAGGAGAGAGGCTCAGGCGCTGGAGAGAACTGAACCAACTTGAAACCCAATCAGGCTGCGTGGCTGGAGGACGGAGAAGGAGCCGGAGGGACAGGGCAGCGCAGCAAGACAGGAGCCCGGAAGACTTAGCAGACGTCCTGCGAGCCATGCCAGCGCATCTGGACTCGATCTCCTGTACACGAGGAACCTGACCTCGGGCACACGGGTATGTGGAAAGCAGAATTCCGTGACGGTCCCACTCCCTGGTATGCACTCCCTGTGGGATCCTTCCCCCAGAGCTTGGCCAGAAGCTGACACTGTCATGACCAGGTCACCTTATGGGAAGGGAAAGGGATCTGCCATGTGATTAAGGTGACTTTAAGGTCCAGATGACTTTAAGGTCCCTAGTCAGATGACTTTGAGTTCACCAAAAGAAAAATTATCCTTAGTGGGCCTGACCTAAGCAGGATGAGCTCCTAAAAGGGACTCAAACTGATAAAGACACCGTCCCACTCCCCTTGAAGAAGCAATTGGCCACGTTCTGGACGGGCCACATGGCAGGGACTACACGTGGCCTTTCATTGCTGAGGGCACCTGTCCTTTGATGCAAGGGACTCGATTTTGCCAACGACCAGAGTTGAGAAGAGAAGCCCAATCTTCAGATGAGACCCTGGCCAACAGCTTGAATTCAGCCCATGAGAGCCTGAGCAGAGGATCCAGATGTCCCCTACAGAGAAACAGAGATATCCGTGGGGGTTGTCTATAGCCACTGAGTTTGTGATGACTTGTTAGACCACAGTTGAACAATGAAGAAGCCGTAGGAAGAAAGGGGCTCTTCCCTCATCTGTGAGCTGGAGTTACGTGGAGTTCAAGCTCACACGGGGGTTCTTAGAAGTGCTGGTGCCTCTGCTGGAGCCAGCTTGCACACGGCACCTGTCACCGACACAGCCACAGGGACTACCTGGAGCAGGAGGTTCGAGGCGAGGGTTGATATGAAAGTGGATTTCTCGATAAACTCAACATTTTAATGAAAGAATTATAACCAAAATGTGACGACCGCCTCCCCGAGGAGTTCCCTCGACTGTGAACTCCCATGTGTTCTCCTGGCCGTGGTGCGGTTGCTCTGGTCATTAACCAGCCCATTTGTATCCAGTGCAACTCATAACTTAACCTATTTTTTCTACGTTTATCAAAATACCACACACCTAAGAGTAAATGTTGGTCTGATGAATGAAAGTAGGAATGAGTGAGATTTTTTTAAAGGGAAAACACATCTGTGCTTCTAGGAAACTGCAGCTGAACACAAACAAGTCTCCTAGAAGCTCCGTGGAGGCAGAGGACGTATTACTATAAGTGATACTGAACCCTATTCCCTCCCTGACACCAGGGACACTGTGAGTGACTGATCACCAATGGACCCCGCTGATGGAGCTCATGGCGCCAGCAGACGGGATGAGGCGTGAAATCGGACCGAGGGAGACCGCTCAGATGAGCGCGGACTCAAACTGCGGCGAGTGCGTGAGAGTGGGTGACCCGCAGAGTGGCAGAGGTGACCTGAAATCGGCAAGCGGCTGAAAGAAGGTATCAGCTGGGCAACGAACGGATCTGTGTTTCCAGAACAGAAACTGGGCGCCACCAGAATAGAAGCATCCAAACAGTCTCGAACATGACCGAATGTTCTCTGAATCCTCCAGATCTCGGGGCCAACTGAAGTCCCTTTGATTGACCCCAGCGTCAGGAAGCAGGGAGTCTTCCGTGGGGGCGAGCGCCTCCCACCTGCCGGCGCCACCCTCTCACTCAAGAGGAAGACACAGGCTCTCTCCCTCACCCTTGCTGCAACGGAAGAGGAGGTCAGGGCGATATGGAACAATTAGGTTCCAAGGTGACGTCTGTCAGCTAGAGGAATACCTATTCTTAAACAGGCTTCAGACCCCAGCCCCCGGAAGCCAAGCAGGAACCCCATGGGGCCCACGGCAAAGGTAGGGGGTTTCTACTTACTACTAGTGAGGTCACTGGCGTCTCCTCCCGGGCCACACACTCTGCACTCTAGCTCACGTGGTGAGCCCAGCGAAGTCCTGGTCAGAACCCTATGGTGACGAACCGGGTTCCCTGCCCCAGTCACCCAGTAGCACATCTCCCCTGGCGGGCAAGTAGGAGAAGGGCATGGCGATGTTGACTTCCAACCACACATCTCTTTGGTTCTACCTTAAACAACAAAAACCAGGCTTACCACAATGTATCTCCTTGCCCAGCCCCCTTTCTCTCTTCCCAGCACCGATTTTATCAAAGCTCGCATTCCGATTTGAGCTGAAATTTGGTGATACTAGAGGAGGGTGACGCCCTTGGAGCTGTGACGCCCCACGCCATGGAGTCCCGAGACACAGCTCTGACATCATACATTTCCTACTCAAATGTGTGACTCGTCTCACCAACCCACTGGGGCGTTTCCTGTTTGCCACCGCATCTCATGCAGGATAGTTTTGTGGACAAGACGGCAAACAGCTGTAAGGTGTCTCTGTAACTGATCAAACTGACAATAGTGTCAATATCTACAGGTGATCCGGTGCCTTCCAAACGCCGAGCACAGAGAGGGACCCATTCCGCGTGTTACCATAATTCTGATGATAAAGAAATGGAGGTTTGTGAATTCGTCTGAAATTCAGCCTTTAAATCCCATGCTGTCTCCGCTAGAGCATGAGGCCAAAAAAGTCCTTAGTTGAGATGGAATGGTGTCCAGCAGGGTTAGCCATGCAGAGCCTGAAAGAAGCTCCTCGTGCCCCTTTCCACATTTTTGTGCAAAATTAAGTGAGGGTAGTGGTGTCCTGCTGATCACGGTTACAGACGGTACCAAGCTGGACCAGTCTCCAGCATTTCCAAATAAAGCAAACCGAATCTAAGTGCAAAGCTGAGAACTTGGGTCCAAGCTCTCAAGGACACGAGTGTAAACCCTCCAGATGTGGTCCCGAGCAGCACACGTGCACAGGAATGAAATGTTTTTACTGAGATCAAAACGTGCGTCAACAGCGTGCTCTGGCTGCCAACAAGCTAACTGGAACACGGGGACGGTCCTCTCTTGCCATCTCCACCCAGTCTGGTAGGATCAGGTGGAACTCTGTGTTGGCACTGACGTGGGAGAAAGCCAGACCCCACTGCCCACTGCAGTTCAAATATTGCCGCCGTTCCAAAGCCCATCTCAGAGCAGCAACGAGCACAGGCAGAGGGTTTTACCATCGTGTAAAGGAGTCACTGCCCCGGCAGCATTTAAGGAGCAAGACGGGATTTTTCTCTTTAGCAGTACAGCCATCAAATATCAAGCTTGAAACTGCATTTGTGTGATAAGCCTTGATAGAAGGTGGCATGGCATGGTGTGAAATGATCTGATAGCACGCAAAATTGTTGTTAGGAGGTGTTGGCACTTGAAAAACAACACATCTTGTTCCCATTGGCTTCAGCTTGAGTTTCCCCCAAGAACATTCCACACAGCCCTGCTTGGAAATCTTCCGTATCCAAGCCCAGGCTGAATGCAACGGGCATTTCCAGCGCCTCGCCCTTTGGCCACAGATGGACAGAGAATACGGCCAGGTGGCTCCAGGCAACACAGAAATTATTTTTCTCTATGTTTTGTACTGTATTTTCCACCCTAAACATCAAAATACAGTATGGTTATTATTTGTACACACACACACGCACACGTACACATATCCGTGTGCACACGCACGTGCAAGAAAGAACCCTGAGTCCCTACTCAAGGTGTCCTGATGAGTAAGGACTTTTATAAGCAAATGTTTCTTGGGTCAAGTTTGCCAAAAACAAATGGCAACTGACACAGCTCGAAGTTCAATACCTACCAAATTATTTCCCCTCGCGTTTGGCTTCTCTTCTGGAAGATTCTGCAGGGATTGTTGGTTGTTTGCCTATTGTCTTTGTTTCTAAGCTCTCAGGGCTGGGAAGGGCGGCGCTCCTCTCCGGCGGACCAGCGGTCGTGTGCGCTCCCCGTTCTCGGACCCCCCGTCCGCTCTCCGCCGGGACTGGCCGACTGCGCCTTGTGGGGACCGTTCCTCGCAGGCTCCTTCCTCCTCTCTCAGCTCTGGTCCTCTCCGCTCTGTCCCCATCCGAGTCAACTAAAACCATGACATTAAACTGCCTTTCTTTTCTATCTGCTCTATAAAAAGGAGCTTTTTTAGACCGTGCTACTTCCTCGTCTAGGAATAAGTTACCTGGGAGTTTGTAGCACGCTCACAGGAGAAAGCGAGAGTGTGCGTGTGTGCATGTGTGTGTGTGCGTGTGTGTGCGTGTGTGTGCGTGTGCCCGCTCCAAGGGGGGTGGGGGGGAGAGAAACACAGTACCGGGAATTAGCTATGCATAAAGAAATTAAAAGAGAATATTTTCCAGAGCAATTGAAGCCCATCTCCTGAACAATGACGACAGCTCCTCATTTTCGACAACAATAGAGGGCACGTAGGAGTCAGCTCATTAGAATATCTGTGGCTCTTTTCTGTTCTCTCTGCATTAAGCCCCCATAATGTCAGTTGTCACTTATTAATGACAATTAACTAGTAATCAGCAGTGAGAGTCTTCGAGGTGGTCTTTGCCTGACAGGTGAAGAAAGAGAACACTGCGCAGTGCCACGCGGTGACACGGAACCTTCAAAGGGAGCACGGCATTTCCATAAATTATTTCAGAAAGAAATTTTCTTTTATACATTCTCTCTAAAGCTTAAGGATCTTTAACCCTAGAAAGGCCACACTCCACCTCTCCTTTGGCAATCTCTTTCTTTCCCAAAGAAACCGATGAGCCACGGATGGTGGCTGGAGCGGCCCTCCATCTGCGGGACCCGGAGGGCCCACTCAACGTCCGCGCCCTCCCTCCTCCTTCCCAGCTTCCACGTAGTCGGGTCCCCATGCATAACACTGGCTACATGCGTCCATGAGGCACGTGACTCACGGACTGCCCGTGGCCAGCTGCGGCGCCGCCCCGGGGCGGAGGGCTGGCCCCGGGCTCTCTCCTGCACTCTCCTCCAGGGGGACCTATCTGCTCTTCGCTCTCTCCTCCGACAGGCAACACGATGACCAGAACCTTTACGCATCAAGACCCCAGTCCCAAACAACACAATTCTCCGGGCTCTTTACTCTCCACTGGGCTGTCTTCCGCCCCAAGTCTCGGCCCTCCACCTGCTACTCCAACCGAGACACAACCAGGCAGCATCTTCCCAGCACGTGTGCCCCACCTGAACATGGGCTCTCACACGGCACACACCTGCCCTCCCGGGTTTCCGCGACGCTACAGTGTTTGGCCTGGAGGACTCTGGGGCATGGCGATTTTCAAGAAAACCCTTGGAAGGTGAGAAAAAGGTGAAATGGCGTCAGTACTGGAAAAAATGTTGTCTTTGAAAAGGAGAGGCTTCCGAAAGGCCGAGTTTGCCTGGAGGAGTAGCGTGCTGACCGGTGGCAACCGGACGAGTGAACGCTCGCGACCCCCGCCGGGAGTGTGCACGGGGCCAGCGCCAAGCACGTTCTGAGAAAGTTGTCTGAATCTATTCCTACAACACGATGCAGCTAGACCGCTCCCTCGGCCGGAAACCATTAGCACAACAGGTGATGTTCGACCCAATGTCTTACGGAGCAGACTCCGGGTGCCTGCTACAGAATTCCAGTCTCGAATAGGGAAGCCTTGGGAAGCGAACCAGGGGTCTGAAACCTAAGTGAGTCAGAGAAAATCAGGGGGAGTGCCAACAGAACTGAAACGGAGGTTTTAAGAAAAGTGAGGGGTCATCTGGAAAGAAACTTTGGGACTGGAGTTTTAGAAATCTGTTTTCTCCTGAGAAGCGGGAATGACAAGCCTCTGATGCTTCTCTCTGCGGCTTCCATTGTTTGGTTAAAAGGACTCTGTGGTGTTGCAAAGCTTCTGGGACCACAAACAAGATGTTACCTGTGGTCACTATGAAGTTCCCACCAACTCACCAGAACTGTAAGATGAATATTCACACTGTCTTTAACAAAACAGTCTTCATGAGAAAGATTACCACGTTAAATGCCCTATTTAAAAAATATCATTCACAGTAGTCTGAAGTTTGAACGAAGTCCTTTCCATCAGATTTCTGCTTGGAGATGACTTCAGACGGTAATGCCGTTGTTTCCACTGACTGAGGGAAGGAAGGGCGTCCCCGTCGATCTGCCCAGAGTTCTCGTGCCTCCAACAGTGCAAAAACCAGGCTCCCATTAAGTGAGACCCATACTTGAGCTACCGTCTTGGAATCTGCATACCCAAATTAATTCTTTGTATATTTCATCACTTGAAAAGGGTGAGGAATCTCCAAAAGGAGCATGAGTAGCTTCAAAAGTGGCCATCAGACTTTACTGGCTTATAAACAAGTGTATTACAAGTGACATGAACGTATTCAGGGCTCTTCTGTGTCTTAAAGTTAACAAATCAAACATAAGTAACTATAGGCCTTCCGTAATTTGAATGAATTTAGAGTCATGGGTTGAAATTGGTAAGTCTAATGATGTATTGATCAATTCTTATCAGTATTATTAACAGGGCATAATGGCATGAGACATGTGTCAGAATGCTATGGCTTGGAGTTGGGATTCAATATAAATTTTAAATGACACAGGTCATAAAGAATTCAAAAATTCTGAGAAGTTTTATTATTACATAGCACTTATCATACACCCACAAGTTTTGTTATTCTGCAAAGAGGAAAGGAAATTCTTAGTTTCAGTCAGCTGGATTAAAGTGCAAAAATGATTCCAAAAACATGCATAAATGCATACAAATTTACAGAAAGGAGAAAAATGCTTTAATCTTGGGATGGATTGCTTTGTAGCAGCTCCTAGGAAATCCAGTGGAACACCAGTTGCTTGAAAGGATCTGCTCAATGATTCCAGTTACACAGAATGGGATTTCCCTATCACCTACGTATTTTAGAAACTGCTGATGATCGTGTAACCGTCCTCAGTCCTCTTCATTCGTGTTCTTTTTGGCCAAGCTTTCAGAAAAACACAACCCTAAAATTTCAGGTTTGCATAGAAAACTCACAGCCTTAAAGACCTCCTTCTAAATTCGTCTATAAGTGATGCATTCTCTCCAACCCAGAAACTACCTCTTTAGTTTGTATTGAAACACGATGAAATGAAGGGAGTCCCACAGAGAAACACCAACCGTCTGATCTCACTTACGTACGGAATCTAAAAACCAAGCCGCCCACCCACGCTGCCCGAGGCGCGGCGGTGGGGAGGGGCATGGGTGGGATGGGTGCAGTGGTCCGAAGGCACAAGCTTGCGGTTATGAAATAGCGAGGTCCCGGGGATGTGACGTAGGCCTGGGGACTGCGGTTCATAATATTGACTTGCAGAGACCAAAGTTGCTTAACAGAATAAATCTGAAAAGCTTCCCCCACAAGAAGACGACCCCCCGTGTGTGGTGATGAGTGCGAACCAGTAGCTGTGGCGGTCACGCGTTGGTCACGGCAGATCCCGGGTCACCACGTGTGGCCGGAACTAGCATCTGGTCCGATGTCCGTTTCCTCTCAACAGAAGCACGTGTGTCCGGTATGTCCACTATGTCAACAAAACGTGATGACATGGGAGCCCCGTGCTTCTACAGCCCGTCCAGCGGGTGGAAGTCAGTGACCCTGTAGCCCACCATCGGACCATCTTCACACTGGTCCGATAAAAATCATGGATACTTTGGTGTCGCTTAGGAAACATTACGATTGGTTACGGATCGATTCCTGAACAGCTGTTGGGGAGCACACGCTGCTCTCCGTCCTCCGAAGCGCAGCCTGAGCGGGTCAGCATCCAGGCGACACGCCTTCCTTGCGCCAGCCTCACAGACGTGCTGCAGCCTCTGCTTGCTTCCGTCCAAAACCTACGTGGGAGGCTTCAGTTCTCAGCTCCAGAGCAAGCTCACGGGAGCGAGGGCTCCCCGATTCAGGCCCTAGAAGGGGTTCTTCTCCCTGTCCTTCGAACGCCCAACACAGGTTTCCGCAGTGTGCGGTCACCCCAGGTAACAAGTCTCATCTTCCTGGGGCCATCCTCTTTCCTTTGAGATGCCATTTGTTTCCCCAATGATATGAATTATACCGTAGTAATGGGAACCACAGAATCGAGCTTTTCTTCCATTTACAATTCGGGCAGCTTAAAGAGAGTCTAGGTACATCATTTGCAGGCATCACTGGGCCTGGTTTGCCGCCTGCGGGAGGGCGTGCTGGACGGAGTGTGGCCGGGAGGGACGGCCGCCGTGCTCCGGCCCTGAGCCGGGGGGAGCCACAGCCCTCAGCTGGCTCTTCTCCCTCCTCCGTGATGTGTCATCTGTAAAATACGTGTACTGGCCACTCAATTAAATGAAATCATAATTCATGTGCAGATACTCCTCAGATTTGTACTTTCTTAAACCATCCGTCCTTTAAATAACATCAATGGGCAATAAACATTAAAAGCATTATAAATTAAAACATCAAGATTCCATTGGCCAATTAGAGAAACTAGCCAGAAATTTAAACTGAAAAAAAAAAAAAAAAATCCTCGTGATCACCCAGAAGAGGTCCATGTAGAGAAGGGGTCATTCTCATGGTAGGGGGAGTATGAACTGGTACAAACTCTCTTGTGGACCATTTGGGCACAAAGTCCCACTGTGATACAGATATATCAGTTCTAAGTATTTGTTCTAAAGGAATAATCCGAGGGGGGCTTGGGTGGCTCAGTCAGTTAAGCATCACACTTGATTTCAGCTGAGGTCATGATCTCGGGGTCCGGAGACTGAGCCCCATGTCAGGCTGCACAGGCAGCAGGTGTCTGCTTCTCTTCCTCTTCCTCTGCTCCTGCCCCTGCTCGTGTGCTCTCTCTCCAAAACAAACAAGTAAATCTTTTTTTTCTTTTTTGAAAAGGAAAATCAGAAATGAGTGGAGTGTTCTTTGTTCTCGTTCGTAATAGTGAAAACTTGAGCAGAATCTGATGATGCTTCCTAAAATTCTAACAGAATTGGTAAGTATAGTCCATCTCAGTAAGATTAGAAAGTTTTGATGAAATGGGAAAATATGCATTATGTCCTACCAGCTAAAGAAAGCAAAATATAAGAGTATGGGCATGATCTCTGTGTTGAGCATCACGGAGAAAAGATTTAGCATTAAAATACTAACAGTGATTTTCTTTTAGATGAAGATAAGAGTTAACTTTTATTTCTTTTTCTGTGTTGCAAGTTTTCTGCGGTGACTTAGTATGAGAATATAGTTATGTAAAAAGTACAAATGCTGTCTAAAATTTACAATTCAGTAAGTGGATTTTGGTGGTTCCCATCACCTTCAGAGAAATAATAATAGTCCACAACAAAGAACTTGGAAAAGAGAAGCCTGTGTGCGTGCACAAGTTTCTGAGAATTCAGAAGGTGTTTAAGCATGATCGACACAAATGCTAATAGCTTCTAAACGATTATCAAACCTAGGAATGCAGGACATGAATCTTAATGTTTTTAATCATTTTTCACCTACAATGCCTAAAAGCTTGTTTCCCCTAGATAAACTCTTGTCTATCATTGCTTTCTGGGTTTTCTATCTTTTTAAATATTGATAAAATGGCAAAGGACCATCCTCACCCAAACCACATTCTGAGGAAGATCTCAAAGTTTTAAAAGTCCCACATTTACAGGTATAATATTGGATTCGTTATTATACCTAAGGCTCATGGTGCAAATAGGAATGTCTAACCGGATGGAAACACCGGCCGGCCATGTCAAGTGCGTCCCCCCAGCCCTCCACACCCCTGCCAGCTGGGCGAGGGGTCAGCTCCTTCTGGCTGCTTGGGGCTCTTCGGTACCTGCTGCAGAAGATGCAGACCTGCTCCCTGGGTTAAGAGAGGAGCGCAGAGAAATGGAGAGAACATAATGCCATGTGCAGAGCCCCTTCCGGGGACACAAGAGATGAAGGAGAGATGGGCACGTTTATTCAAATGCAGATGAAGGAAGCAGAAATGTCTGTAAGGAAACCCTCACGTCAGAGGTAGCCAATTTCTTCCTGGGATTAGTCCATCCCTCTTCTGTGTTTATACAGACTGAGTCTGTATTACTATGTAGACCTCTATTCGATTGCGCTTGCTACAAACTCACCACAAACACGATTTCAACTTACTTATCGGATCCAACAGAAGACAGAGCTGCCCCATTTTGTGGTGGGATGTGGGCTGTGCTGGGAGGTGATTTGAAGAGTGCATGTCTGCTCTGGGCCTGTCCCCGTTCTGTGCATCGGAGTCATCAGACCCAACAGCCCCACTGGAGTCCCCAGCCCAGAGATGCCCAGCCCTTCACTGCCACCCCCTCACCGAGGTACCCGGGGCAGGTCCACCTGGGGCAGGTCCCACCCGGGGCAGATCAAAGCAGGTGATCTGGGCCTGGCAAAGCCTCCTGGGCTCTGAGCCCTGGTTCTGTGAATCACAAGCCATGTGATCTTGGGCAGTGGCTGTGCTGGGCTCCTCGTGTGCAGGCAAGCATGCAAGTGACACACTTTACGCCCCACCCCGGTCCACAACAACGATGGGTGACAAGATAAGTGTGTGATTATGAGTTGGGGCGGGGAGAAGAAGAAGAAGAAGAAGAAGAAAGGAAAACCCAAATTCTGTGCCCAAGCCCCAGCGGTCAGGACTCGAGTACAAGCAGCTCCCAAATGTCTTAGCCGCTGCCCGTGGGGACGGACCCCAGCAGACCCTGCCCGGACCCTGACCTCCCGGCACACCGCTGCACCTGCTCTTCCGACGTCTGCCGCAGGGTGAAATTGCAGAACCATGCGTCTGGGGCCCCGTGGTGATACAGATATGACTTCAAAGGATTGTTATGCAAAGACCCCAAGACCCCATCTCCTGCTATAGACCTCGTTTTTCTTCTCTGTCACCTCTTGAGTCCAAAGTGCATAATCACCCAGTACTTGAGCCGAATGTCTAAATGGCTGAAGCTCCTGAAGACAGAGCTATTTACCAATGACAAAAGTGGGGGCAACTGTGGCCAGTGTCCCTGGCTCTCTCGGCATTAGCAAAACACTGTGTCAAGATGGTGCCCAGACTGCCATGGCCCCTCACCCAGTCGTCCGCGGAAACGGAGCCAGCGAGCCACCCCGGCCAGCGCTCAGCTGCTTCTGAACCGAGCGCCGCGCCTTTCAACATTTCTCAGGACACAGTTTTATGGAAAACTGAAGCAAAAGGCAGAACAAGGCATTTTCCCGCTTGTGTCAGGAAGCACTTTTGGAGAGGAAAGGGGCTGGGGTCATGACGTCAGTGCTCCCCCCAGTGCAGACGGAAGCCGTCAGCCCCTGGAGAGGGGCGCTCGGGAGTCACCCGCTCACACGCCAGGAGTCCTGGTGCTCTCCTCCATGGGGCCCTCGGTGCGCCGGGGGGACCTGCGGAAGGCACACGAACCCCCAACCTGGAAGCATAAAACCATGCAGGGTCATGGACAGAAACCAGGGATCCCTCTCTGGAGCGACACAGAACCAGTGCCAAGGCCCCCAGAGCAAGAACTGTGCTTCTGCCCCTCACCCCTGAGTCCCTGGATTGGCACTATGGATACCTGTGGACATCTCCAAATGGTCCACAAGGGTCCTCTGGATGAGGCCCCTCGGTCCGCGTCTACACAGAAGAGCCATCCAGCGCTCAGGGGCTGAACTCCGTCATCCGTGGCCCCCGGCAGAGTTAACACATTTAATGATTATTTTTTAAAAATGCAATACATATATGAACGGAGCACGTCGGCATCCAAATCACGCAGAGAGAATTTGGAATCAACTCGTTGTTGGTTGATCGCATGAGCGACACCTCTCGCTGCCGAAACGACTTCTCGAAGGCAATATAATGACGACATGACAATCTACGTAAATCAAGAACTGCTTGTGGGTTTATTTTACATTTGAGAAAACAGTGGATTTAATTGTGTGAACCAAAATGTACTGTACAATATTAATGATAGAACATCAAAATGTGTAATTAATAGTGCATTGCTTTCTTTGTTTCCACTTATTTATTTTTGTCTGATATACATGCATCCGGAACGATGCAGGTACCAGTAAAACTTCTCTATTTAAATCAAGCTGCAGGAACTAAATTTTATTCAAAAATTGTGGTTTTACATTATATACACAGAAATTTAATATAAAATGACAATATAAAAAGTTAAAAGAGAAAGCATACAGCCAGAAGGTACAAAGAAAGTTGAATAGATTAAAATGGTAGGATATGTAACATAGAGGGGTTTTGAAGCTGATGCTGGCAATTTACAAGGAAAGGACTCCAACGTTTGCCCCATGTTTTTTTCATTTACCAATGCAGCACGCTATAGAAAGGTCAGCTTATACCAAAGCTTACATTTGTAAATAACTATAAACCGCAGTATTTTACAGGAAAAAAAAGAAATAGCATTTTTACACATTTTTAAATAATAGCTTGCATACTTTTTTTTGCCGAAAGTGGCATTTTTTTTTTCAGCATCCAGAGGGTTTGGGCATAGTGGCAACTGGGGTGTTTGGTGGTGGTGGTGGTGGTGGTAGTGGTGGTGGTGGTGGGTTTTTTTGTTTTTTTGTTTTGTTTTGTTTCGTTTCGTTTTCAATGTGTAAAGCTGTGGCTTCCTAACCCCACGACTCCTAGACAACTTTCTATCTTCCAACAGCTGCATGCATGTTTCCTTCACAAACCAGTTCTGCATATAAAAGCTCATTTTTTTAATTATTAAATAAGTTTTGTGTCTGACACAGCTTTTGATCTGAATGAAATGCCTTTAAGCCTTTTTTTCTTTCTTTTTTTTTTTTTTTTTTTTTTTGAGTGAAAGGCACAGAAATGCAATTGCAGTCCTCAAAGGGTTAAATTCGACACTACCAGGTTCTATGACCTTTATTGTCATGGCAACTTTGTAATTTTAGGATGTCTTTTTATCATTGTTATTTGTGTCTTTCTTCTCTGCTAAATGCATGTCTCTGAGTAGTGTGCCCACTATTTCCTACAAAAGATAGCTTAACATCAAGAACAGATGTTGAAAATAAAGGTCAGACTTTGACTCACGGAAAAAGAAAAATAACATGCACAATCGGACAAAGAGCATATAAATATAACTACAAAATATGTGTAAGAAAAAACCAAGGTCCAGACAGCCAGCTCGGCAACAAAGGGAAGGCTGATTTCGGAGGCTCAGCCCAGGCCTAGTGCAGTCCAAAGACGACGTGTAGTGCAATGTGCCGCGGCCCCTCGCGCTCCTGGACGCTACTGTTTCTCCAGCTCCGTCACGTAGATCAGGTGGTCCTCCGGGGACTTGCCGTGGGTCTTACTAAGGTGCAGTTTGACTGCGTGCTTGCTTGCAAAAGTCCGGTTGCAAAGCTTGCATTGGAATGTGGAGCCCCCATCATCCTCGGCAGCCCCGACCGGGCCCAGAGCTTTGTTTGCCAGGACTTTTGAAACATTCTGCTGTTCTTGAATCTGATTTAGTGGCAGCTTGGAGAGATCCTTCAAGCTGAAGCCCAAGTGTGTTTCTAGGTGATTTATGTACGTAGAAGCAGTTCTGAACTGAGAGGCACAATCGTTGCAAAAGAAAACAGGATGCCCTGTGTCCAGGTTCTTCAGGAACTTGGTACCCCCTGTCCTCCTCAGCTGATACTTCACGTTGGCCAGCCAGTGGCTGATGGTGGTCATGGACAGCCCGGTAAACTTGGAGATGTGCACGCGCTCCTGCGGGCCCAGGTCCGACATGATGTACTTACCCTCCGGCGTCTCCCGCAGGCTCGAGGCGAACTGTGCCTGCAGGAGCAGCAGGTGCTGCGGGTTCCAGTGGGACTGGCGTCCCTTCCTCTTGTGCACAGGCGACAGCTCGTCCAGCGCTTCCTCGAAGCTGCTGCCGTCGGCGTCCGACTTCTCGGACACGGTGGAGGGCGTGGAGGACTTGGGGGTCAGCCGGCCCGTGAGGTTCTTCACCATGTCGGAGATGTCCATGAGGGCGCTCTCCCGGAGAGGGGACGCCACGGGGTCGGCCGCGCTGGAGACCAGGGGCTTGCTTTTGGCCTTGGTCAGGTCGATGGGCTGGTCGCTGTTGTCGTAGTAGTAGCGGTCGATGGCGTCCGCCTGCTTGATGGGGGCGGCGGGGTAGACCGGCTTGTCCAGCATGCTGTTGCTGATCTTGTACAGCATGGCCAGCGGGTCCAGCGACGGGCTCACGGGCTTGGACACCTTGCCCAAGTGCGTGTTCATGATGGACTGCAGCGCGCTGAGCGGGTTGATGAAGGAGGGCTCCGCCGAGTGGTCCGTGATGATCCCCAGGTTATTACAGCCGTTGGTGACTCTGGCCTTCAGAGGCTCGGTGCCGTTTGGGGTGTGCGTGTCCGGCACGCCCTCCTTTTTGGCCTTCCCCGCCTCCGCCTCCGGGCCCTTCTTCTGCGTGGCCTTGCCACTGCCGCCATCCTCTGCGCGGGGGAAGTCTTTATTCTCTTTGGCCACAGGGGACACGGCCTTGGCCGGGGAGCCCTTCTCCCTGTCGGCGGCGGGCCGCTCCTCCTTCTTCACGCTGACCTTGCCGGTGACCTTCTCCACCAGCTCCTCCATGGCGGACACGTTGCTCTTGTGCGGCGGCGGCGTGAGGCTCCCCGGGGAGTGCAGCAGCGCGCTGTGCTCCGGGGCCAGCGACTTCACGCCGCCGGCATAGGACGGTTGCACCTGCACACTCTGCACGGTGGGCAGCGGCTTCACGGCGCCGGGCAGCTGGTAGGCCGCGTGGATGCTGGGGTAGCCGCCCCACGAGGGCGCACCATTCTGCGCTTTGCTGATGGCCGTGGAGACCGTGTTCTCCAGGGACTTGAGGATGTCCACCCCGCCCTTGGGGCTGTCGTCCAGGTCCTCCTCGCGGAGGTACTGATACAGGGCAGTGGGCTCGAACTTCTCGGGGGCGTCCTCACTCTCCTCCTTGACCTTCTTGTCTGCCTCGCCCACCGCTGGCGCCTTGTCCTTCTCGGGCTCCTTCTTGTCCTCGGAGGGCGTGGTGCCCGCAGGGGAGTCGGGCTGCTTCTTGATGTGGGCGGCGGGCAGCCGGGTGTGCGTGGTGGGGGGCAGGGGTATGGACTGGATCTTCTCTTCCACCACCGGGTCCAGCACCAGCTGCTTGCCCTTCTTGGAGGCCGAGGTGGTGACCTTGAGGAAGTGGCCGGTGACCATCATGTGGGCGGTGAGCTGCTGCAGCGTGTCGTGCGAGCTCCCGCACTCCATGCACTTGAGGATCTGTGCCTTGCGGGCCTCGAACTGCCAGGTGTAGCTGGCGCCGTTCTGGTAGCCGTAGCGGTTGTTGGGCGTCACGTAGGGGTTGGCGGTCTTCTGGTCCTTGGCCGCCTCGCTGAGCACGGCATCGGCGCCAAGCCCCGCGGGCTCCGGCGAACACGGGGACGCCAGGTCCTGCAGGGCGCGCTTCTTGGTGGAAGGGACCAGCTTGGTGATGGCCGGCACTGGCTCCTTCAGAGGCACTTTCTGGTAATGCTTTGTCTTGATCATGTGGACGCTCAGGTCCTGCAGGGACTCGAAGGAGTGGCCGCAGTACATGCACTTGAGCACCTTCTGGGCTTCCTCCTTGCCCTCCATCTCCATCAGCGAGCGCTTGCGGGGCTTGGACCAGCGCTTGGTCTTCTCGGAGTCCTTGTCCCTGTTGTCATCGCGGTAGTGCCCCGTCTCGTTCATGTGCACGGTCAGCTCCACCAGCGTGTCGTACGCGGCGCTGCAGTCCTTGCAGCGGAACTTGCTGGCGCCCGTGAACACCGAGCCGTACAGCTTGTTGTTCTGCCGGTACAGCTGCACGGTGCTGAAGAGGCTGGGCTCGGGGAGCAGCCCGTACGAGGACGTCTGCTGCAGCGTCTTGGCCAGCGCGGCCTGATGCCAGTCGTACCCCGAGCCGCCGCTGCCGCCGCCACCGCCGGAGCCCGAGCCCGAGCCCGAGCTGGGGGTGCTGGCCGTAGTGCCCGTGGCGCCCGCCGTGCAGGCGGGGGGTGTGGGGGCCGGGGTGGAGCCCTCCTTCTGGCCCGCATCGTTGTTGCTGGAGGTCGAGCCCGACTTCTTCAAATCCAGAGCCAGGCTGGACCAGCAGGACTCGGAGAACAAGTTCGCATACACAGCCTTGATCTGGGCCAAGCTGTCCTGGGGGTAGGAGACACTGTCCGGGCCCTGCGGCTCCTCCTTCTCCTCTCTGGAGGAAGAGCTTTTGAAGTGGACGAGCTGGTCGCTGTTCTCGCTGAAGGGCGACCCGTAGCCGGCGTCCTGGTTTGTCGCGGAGCTGACGGGGGAGTTCTGGTAGCTCTGAGCTTCCTTGATCTCGGGGTCCTCATTGCACACGTAGTCGCTTTCCGGGATGTCCAGGGACAGCCCGTCCTCCTGCACGCTCTCTTCATCTATTTCCGCCGCCTTCAGTTCTTCCTCGGGAACATAAGCTAGGGGAGAAAAATGAAACACAGTCAGGGGAAGTAAATCATCTTCAAGGACGCGGCCTCCCCAGCAGTTAGATGATCTTTAAAAAGATGTTTTCTCAGCCAAGCACCCGGGCGGCAAGGCTCCCCCCGCTTTAAGGAATGACCCTCTCTGCGGCTCCTGGGAGAATGAGGTTTCCGGCAGGACGATACCCCGCTCCTCCCGAGCAAACACACTGTCAGCCAAGGAAACATCACTAAAGGGCCAGTTTCTGTCTGCCTCCTTCCTGAAAACATCACCTTGGCCACCACAGCGGGGCCCGAGGGAGAGCCTGGCCACCTCCTCCTGGAGGCTGTTCCTTCCCTAAGTGACAGGCGGGTCCGTCATGCCTCCCCATCAGGTAGGACCTGTCAACTTGCAGGGCAGGACAGTCCACAGACAGTATCCTATGGTCTCCATAAATAAAAAGCCTCCTCAAGGACACACGGTGAAAGTACTCTGGTCTTCCCTAAAAAGAATGACAAAATATACCACTTCCAGCCCCCTGCCCGGACAGAGCGGACATCACCTGCATGGGGACAGTAGGATCTGTTGTACAAAGCAGCATTATTTGTAAGAGCCAAAGGGTGTAGATAACCCAAGTGTCCACTGACAAATGAACGGAGGGTCTAAGCACGTGTAGTACACAAAGGAATAGTATTTAGCCTCTAAGTTAGGAACCTGACCCGCACTACAGCAAGGATGAACCTGAGGGCGCGGCGGGAGATGCGCTGGGCAGAGGAGGGCACGTACTGTAGGATCCCACCTATAGGAAGCACCTAGGGTAAGGGGTCACATTCGCAGGGACAGAGAGCGGAGTGTGGTTTGCAGGGACTGAAGGAGGTCAAACGGGGGGGTCGTGGCTCACAGGGACAGTTTCAGCCCTGGAAGAGGAACCGTTCCGCAGAAAGACGGTGGGGATGGATGCACAACAGTGTGACAGTCTTCGAGGCCACATAACTTTCCACTTGAAAAGGGTTAAAATGTTAACTTTCACGTGATGAATGTTTTACCCACAATAAAAACTTTTTTTTCTTCTTTTTTAATTTTAACAGCCTGTAGTATTGGCTCCGACGGCCTACAGCAGGCTGCACGGGCAGCGACTTCTGGAGTCGAAGGCATCACCTCCCAGAGAAACGACAGGACACTGGCAACTGTCCCGTGAATGAGGTCTGGAGGGTGCATAAATCCTTAGGTGAAACCTGGTTTTCACCGCAGGACACTTCAATCCTTTAACAGGTAACCGGTCTTGTTAAGTCCCCAAGGGAGCTTACGGCACGCACCACCTCTTATTTGACCAACGTGAATTTATTTATTGTTAATTTTTGTTTTTGAGGAAACAACTACCCAAACGAGTGTCCCATGCGCTCCTTGGGAAATCTGGGGCTAGGACATTTTCCAGGAAGGTCCCAGAAAAACGCACTGCTATGAGGCCAGAGGGGTGTCTCATTAAATAGGGTCACTCCTTATCACCTTATCAGAGCCCGATCCTAGGGGAACCAGGCTGCGAGCACACGCGTCCCCAGAAACCGCAGGAAGGAGACGGAGAACACGCCGGCTGCCCGCGGGCCGGACGCCGCGCCCGGAGGAGGGGACCTGGGGGCCCAGCGCCAGCAAACAGAGGGCCTGGGGCGGGGGCGGCGGCGCGCACTCCGAGCACGAGCACGAGCACACACAGTCCCCCAAGACGCACGCGCGTGCGGGGCGTCCCGCGACCCGGTCATCGCGTCGGCCTCTCAGCGGCGCGGCGTGGGCGGGTTCCTGCCCCGGGCCCGGGCGGCCCGCGGGCCGAGCATGCGCGTTCCCGCGGCCCACAGCCGAGCCCGCACCGGGCAGCCGCACGCGAGCGCGCCGGCCGATGCAGTCAGCACCTCGCGGCCGCGCGCAGAACCACCGCGCGCAGAGGCCTCACCGCACGCGCCCGCATCTGGCTGCACCGCACACACCCCACCGCCCTCCTGGGAGCTGTAAAGCTCAGAAAACTAAAAAATAAGAAGAGATGCCGAGTTGAATGTCATCTTCATTTTGTCTGTAATTGTTGAAGGTTTAGGACGGTGCAGGGTTGGAAGGTTTGACGCTCAGGTCCTCAGCCAAGGGGCCCAGGCAGCCTCGCTGGGCCGCCCCGAGGCCCACCTCTGTGGGTTCGGCTGGGGACAGTCAGGGCTCGGAGGCTCTGGGCAGGGCGGAACCCGAGTGACGATGCGGGAGCAGGTCCCCCAGCAGCTCCGGTAACTCACCCCCCGGGCAGCTCCCAAACCAGCGTCCGCGGGAGGAGGTTCCCCTCCGAGACTCGGTCTGTCCACTTCTGTGAAAGCAACACTCGTGCCTTAGCAAGTAATTTCAAGGAAGTGTTTGTTGTTGTTTTGAAAAGAGAGAGCACAAGCAGGGGAACAGCAGAGTGGGGTGGAGAAGCAGCTCTGCGCTGAGTGGGAAGCCCGACCAGGGACTCGATGCCAGAAGCCCAGGATCACGACCCAGGCTGAAGGCAGCCACTTGACCAACTGAGCCACTCAAGCGACCATCAAGAAAAGGTGTTATCTGAACCCATTTGGTTCAGCCTGGGAGGCCCATCACTGTGGGTGTCACCGGTCAGCTGGTCTGTCTCCCTCAAGGGATGGAAGCGGGACTGCCCACTGCCTACACCCCAGCGGGCACCCCTCCATGCGAGCTGAATAAAGAAAGGACTTCTGTCTGGGCTCTGGGAGCCCAGAACCGAGAAACGCCCTGTAACAGCACTAGGGTTTGTGCGGCATCCGCAGGCCCTCAGCCGCAAAGGTGGCCTCTCCAGGTCTGGAATGGCACAGACACGACTAAGTTGGCACCTGCCTGCCCCCGAGGGCATTCCCTCCCCTGACCGACTGGGGGGTGATCAAACCACACTCCATCCCAGGCCGCCTTCCTCCTGAGGCAGTCCAGTCTACACCCGGAAGCTCCTGTGGTTGAGCCGAAATGAGTTTCACCAACCACTCCACAGCCCCGAGGCGACCATGACTGGGGTGTCGGGAGGAACCACACAGAGCAGCCCCAAGCCTCTTCCACAAGGAAACCCTCCGAAGAGGTATGGGTTTTCGGTGAGCTTTTCCCCACCTGGGTGCCTGCGTCCGTGGTGTTCCAGGGAGGGGTCCCTGCTGTGCCTGGCCTGCTGGACTCGTGGGAAGGGAGCCCCAGCGAGCTCTCAGGTGAAGCCCAGGATCCTCCCTGCTTTCCCTGACCCAGGCTCAGATGCCCCCCTTCCAAGCACACCTGTGGGGAAGCAGCATCAAGGTCCCTTCTGTCCCGGCCACGCTCCTGGGGATGGTATGTGTTGACCCTCCTGCCCTTGGGCCAGTGCAGGGTCTGCCTCTGGCCACCCCATCCTGTGGCTCTTGCCCATCGCACACTGGGCTCTTTTGTGCCAATGTGCGCCCCTTCCGGGAGTCTCCAAGTGCAAGCCTATGACCCCCAAATCCATATCCCCTCCCCAGGTCTGCTGGTCTTAGGCCTCATCAGGGGACGGCACCCGAAGCCTGGGCTTTGTCATGCCTTCCCTTCACACATGTTTTCAGAGCCGAGCCGGCCCCGTGTCTCGCACAAAGCAGCAGCTCCAACCGGTATGACGTGAATCTGCCATGATGGGCGTTCCGGACACTCCCAAGTCAGTTATGGGCAAACGCAACTCTCCTTCTGTCCCCTCCCCAGACAACAGCACACTTTCTCCTGAATTCAAGAAGCCCCTAACTCAGTGGTTATGAACCAACCATCCCAAACAAGTTACCCATTCCAGAGAAGCAACGGTTGTCCTAGTTCCCAAACCCTGCATCTAGCCCTCCCGGCCGTAGAGCGCAGACCACCAGCGCCCTGACACTGCCCAGCACGCCTTGCAGAGCCGTCCAGCCGGGCTTCCCCTCCGGTCCTGTAGCCTTCTTCCGCCAGGCGGCCTGGGAAGCCCCACGCTTGCAATCCCAGAGTCAAAACCTCCATGAAAGCTATGTCCTGCCAGGGGCTACGAAACCCTAGACAGACCCCTCCCCTTGCCACGCTATGAAACCCAGACAGACCCCTCCCCTTGCCATGCTATGAAACCCAGACAGACCCCCCCCCACCACCACCACCACCACCACCACGCAGCCAGGCTTGAGTGCAACCTGGTCCCGGGCAGGACCCCGCCCCACCTTGTGAACGACCCTATCCTCAAGGCGAGGCTCAGATGTCACCTCCGTGGATGCCTCTCTTAATCCCCGACCAAATCCACCATCCCCTAAAGGCCTGAGAGAGGTTTACCTGCCCCTCCTCGTGTCCAGACTGTGAACTTGCACTCCACTCACGTGCTCAGGCCACCCCACCGGCTGCTCAGGGGGCCGTGGTCGTACTACCCCCTCCTTCCGGCCCACGAGCGTCCGAGGCAGCGTCACTGAGATGCCCGTTCTGCAGGTGAGAAAGCCGAGTCTCCACGAAGCCGAGCAGCTCCCCCAGGTCCCACGGGGAAGGAACCACGGGCTATCCGCACGGGCGACCTGACTCCCAGGCAGGCCCCTCCACCCAGCCACCTCAGGATGAAGCTGCTTCCCCCGTCAACATCCCGACACCAGGGAGCACATCCCGTCCATGCTGTGGATGTGAGCGACCCAAAGCCTTTCTGTACGGAGTGTTTAGAACACACTCCAGTCATGGCAGCGAGAGGAGAGTCTGAAATGTGGACACTCTTTGGCCCAGTAATTTCACTTTCGGACGTATAGCCAGGATCACGGTATGAAACACAAAAAATGCTTCATGCACCAAGAGGTCCTTCATAGTGTCATTCCGGACAGAATGGCCACACTCAGAATGATCAACAATAAAAGAAAATTAACTGATTTGTAGTTTATTCTGAGGATGGACTATCAACCAAACGTTAAAAAGTATCTTTAATGACTTGGGCAGGTCATGAAGTGGAAAAAGCTAACGAAAAAACTGTACACATGGAACCAGGGAAATTGTTTGAAAAGAACAGTGGGTTTTTCCTAGATAATGAACCTATGCATTATGTGGAGAGACGTGGCTCTTGATAAATCTCTCTACCTTCAAAACCTTCTTCAGTGTTTTCAGCTCAGCAAACAGGGTTAGCCACCTCATACTGTTTCTGGAAGAAAAGAGCTGGCAGCAACCCTCCTGCGAGCCCCCAGCAGCCACTAGCCGGACCCTGGGAACGGGCCCCCCCCACGAAGGGAGGGCTCAGCCTGGGAGTGGAAATGTGCAAAGGGCTTCGTTAACTATTATTTTTCAAAACATGTTAAAAAGTAAAGGGGGCAGGAACAGTGAGGGGTGCAGATGGTTATGTGGTTCCGGTAAGAGGGGCTGCAGTGGGCAGGAAGGTCTCCTGTTTCTGGGCTGCATCCCGGCCCCCAGTGTGTGCCGGAGAAGGCTGCCGAGTCCCGTCGACGTGCACAGGTGCCAGGGCCTCTCCGGCGGCCCACAGCCCGCCCGCTCAAGGGCCACCACTCTGCACCACGTCAGCCTTCTAGAACGTTAGGGTGTGCACCTTCACCATCTACCCTCCCAGCTACAGTCCTGGAGGTCGGCCTCTCCCGGATGTTGTGCTCCTCTACCGTGTTGTTTTAGCCCGCTGACCTGTTTTTTGAGTGAGTTCACATCTCAACGGTAATACTCGAGGGGCCGGAGGAAGCGTGGAGCCGGAGGGGCAGCCGGGGCCCCCTCCCCTCTGCCTGCACTGTGACAGCCTTCTGACCCTAGAGTTGTTTTCCCGCTCCCTCTTCGGATGAGGCGGGCAGGGTAAAATTAGCTCCTGCAGACATATCCCTTAACCCGGTAATCTGCATTCCGGTGGCCCATTCCACGGGCTCGACGGCCCAAGCACAGGTCAGGACGCTCACGGTCACGTGGGATGGCCACAGCCCATAACAGGTGCAAAGGATTCGACTTTCATACAGAGGAAGGCATGAAGGGGCCGCACTGAACGTTCCAGACGGACTCCTCAAGCCACAGAGCCAGCCTCCCCTACCCATCTGCCCTCCTTCCGAGAACTTCAGGGGCTGCCTTGGCTCCACGTCCCCAGCACTAACGATGACCATAAACACAGACTTCCCAGAGCAGCACCTCCTGCGTGCCCACAGCCGCCAGCACCCAGCGCACACGTGACCCCTCACCTTCCACTCCTCTCCACCTACCCCGGGAGAGCTGATGGATGGACCTTCCTGGGGCTCCCCCAGGGTCAGCTGGGCTCTGACCCTCTCTCCCCCTTTAAAAGCAATGCTCGAGCCCCCCGGGGCACCCCCAATGGCTCCTGCCTTCCAAATCTGGGCTCGGGCCAAGGGCACTCACATTGCGGGGTCAGAACCCTTGGAAGACCCTAAAAGCGACTGAATTCCCATTTAAGAGTTTGGACCTGGGGAGGATGAGAAGCCTGGCCTCGCAGGACAGGGCTGTCCCGAAGATGGAGATTCGAACACCATACCCAGACCATGTTGCCTGGAAAGTCCGGCCAGACACCGGGCGTCAGCAGGTGGCAGGGAAGGAGGCTCTTGGTTTTGCCACATCTGCATCTGGAGGAACGGGCTAACCGGCTTTTCAAGACGAGGCCCCTGAGCCACACCTGCCACACACGGCAGGGGCACAGAGTGTGTGCGAGCGGTGCTCGAGGGAAGGGGTGACCCGGGCAGCCTGGACCTGGAGGCCGGGTGTGTGGGGGAGGGTGACATTCCACCGGCGTGTCTCCAGAGGGTCCAGGCGAATGAGGCCACAGCTGGGGCCCCTCCTGAAGGACAGATTGCCCATCACTTTTGTGACGAGAGGGCAGACAGGTGAGACACCAGGCGAGGAACCCCAGCCCTGTCACCTACGGACAGTACGGCCCCAACCCCTCGTCAGGGCCCCTCAGTTTCCTCAAACCACATTCAGGACAACTACCGGTGTCTTTGGGGGAGGCGGGGCTCTAGGAAGTGCTGACGGCAAAGGCAAAAGCCCTCCACAAGGCTAAGTCCGTGTCTGCAGCCCTCCCGCGTCCTCCTCATGCCCGGCCGACGCAAACTGAGCTGGGAACCGCCTGTGGAGCGGCCGGCCCCCTGCACCGTCAGACGCACCCCTGCGTGGCCGCACACCTCACAAGCTGTTGCCAACCTCCGAACCATCGGGACAAAATCAGGAACGTTCGTCCCGACAAGAGCCGACCCGTGACTGGGCCTCGGCTTCGGGTGGACGGTGCACCTGACCACCAGACTCAGAAGCAGGACCAGGGGTCGCTCAGGAAGTTAGTTCTTGAACTTCTGCATCCCCCAGGCCCTCCGTCTGCCTCTGCCGTCAGGCAGCTCCCCTGGTGACCACACCTTCCACCAGGGAGCAGAGCAAGGAAGGCAGGTAGGAACTCGCCGGGACCCCAAGTGCGTTCCTGGTGAGCTGCTCGTCCCGAGTTGGTGGAAATAAAGGGCGAGGATCGGGCCGGGAAGCTTTGTTTACCGAGTTCTTTTCCTCATTAGCACGCATCATTGGGAGTTGGCTGTGAAGGAGGAAAATGGATATTTAAAAGTGGCTAATCTCAAACACAGGTCTGTCCCTGCTTGGTTACCGGCTTCCAGTAAATACCAAACTTTGCTATCACATTGCCACCTGGTGAAACTATACGATCAGACCGACTTACACGTTTATCTGCATCAAACTAGGTTTTAGAGCAGCAAATGTGATACCGTGAACAGATGGCCATTAGATCAAAACACACCTACTCCAAGGGGCCCGTTCACAAAAGGGTCTCACACACACCTAAGTGATGAGTGCACAGCTGCAATTCATTGTGGAATCTCGGAAAACACGCTTTCTTCCAAATTTATAATTGATCACTTGTAAAGTGACTTCACCTCTGTTCCCAAGAGAGCAGGTGGTTTTGATGAAAGTTCGATTATACTGGGAAATAAAAATGCAGAGAAAGCAGATATAGGTACAGAGCTCCTTCCTTCCTACTCGGAAAAGGACATTACAATACAAGCAGGATATATGTTAATTTACGAACATAAGTTCTGATTTTCTGCAGGAAAGTTGACACTCTGCCAAGCAGAGCTGAAAGGCCACTTCTGCTCACATGTGATAGGAACAAAAAATTTTCTGTCACTTTGGCAGATTTTAATTGCCTAGTACCAATCACTAATGGACTGGTCTGCTACACCATCTGATTTATCCTGGAATCGCTTCTTTATTTAAAACCCGATAGGAGCCATTTTTAAGGACAGCAGAGTCTGTGACACAATGGCCTGTGATTTTTACCCATCTCTAATTTTAATTAGGAATCCACAGGTAACTTCCCGAATTGTAATTTCTTCTTCTGCTCACTGCCCCAGAATTCAGTGTCGAGTTCTTAAGTGAGAAGGAAGAAACCCCCTTTCGAGGCTCCTTCCCTCTGAGCACACCAGCTCATGTCCTTGCGTCCATTGTATTGATGCAACTGAGCCAGTGGGACAGAGACCACAGACTTTCACTGGTTTTCAAGAGGAAAAATTCATGAGAACCTCGCAAAATTAAAAGAGAACTTAAAATGGAGAAGAACGAGAAGTCAATCATCCTTCTACGAACCTGGGAAATCACGGGTATACGTCACTACCGCTGGATGGTATGTTAATGAACTAGGCACACGTTCTCTTGTTCCCATGGCTGTCGCCATCACCAACAGATGCATGCCCGGTGCCAAGCATGGGGACATCCTATGCTTTTGGCACCTGCCTCCACACTGAGGAAGGACGGACACCGCACTCTGGTGGTCTGATGAGTCTGGGCCTACAGACCCAATATCAGCAAACCAGGCCCCAAACACTGGGTTCCAACCTGGTGTTATTGACCAACCCTGGAAAAGACTTTCATCAGATAGGGTCAGGTTCATCCTGAGAGATGACACTGGGAGATCAGAAGGGGAGACTTGGGCACAAACTCTCTTCAAATGGCTGATATCGACACGAGGAAGGTGACTCAGCCCAAGCATCTGTCCGTGCTCGTGCCACCTGCCGTGCACAAGAGCCATCACCAAGAACCAGTAACGAGTGTCTCCCCATCCAGGAGACACAGTGCGCCCCGCAGTTCCCCACCATGTCTTCTGTTACAGAGGGAACATCCCTAAATAGGGGCACAGGGACACACAAGTGTCCCTGTGTGGAGAGAATAAAGGGCTTTCTAGGCTCCGCTCCCCCTCAGAAGGGCTCACGTCTCAGGAGTGCGTCCCCACTTTCGAATCCAGTGTCTTATTCTCGCAAAGGCACAGGATGAAAGAGGAGAAATGGGAACTTGAATATTTGGGGGACAATGATGTCATCAGGTGTGGGGAGACGCATAGACTTGGAGATGCCAGGGACAGGCTGACTCGTACTAGAAAGTCAGGGGAGTTTTTATCCTTGAGTACGCTGTGGCCAGATGTAGATCCTGTACCTCTGTGACCAAGCATGAGCCCCAGGGCCCTACATAAGCATTTCTGCACCTGGTGGGAAGCTTAACACGAGATCACAGACACCCGAGTCACAATGGTGACAATCCCAGGTACAGCCACACTACCAAGACTGAAAGCAGCATTCTCGCATCACAATACAATAGTGGGGTCTGTGTCTACTGTTATCAGTAAATTCTCATAACTGCTTTCCTAAATGCTTTTTAAAAATGTTTACCTAGGCAGAGGCAGAGATAGAGAGAGAGTCCACCCGGAATTTAGGCAATTATTTGTGATGATCTTTTGTTTTCATTACAAGATACAACTTTCTAAAAATCCATATGGGTACAAATGTACCAAAATATAGTCCTCGTTTTATTTCTGGTAATGAAACTGTGAGAAGAATATACTTCACACGGTGAAGGGATGTAATTTCTCAGCCTAGGAGATTTTGATGCGAGCAGCTACTTTTGCACAGAAAACCGAGTCAGCCCCACGCCACTGCGTCTGCTCCACCAACCCCCCCCCCCCCACCAGCGCCGCCACCTCCCCTCCTCCCTCACCACCCCCCGCGTGGAAATCTGATGAATGAGTAAGCTTGGAAATGGTAGCTGCTGTATAAAATTCTCCTTTTACAATTACTTACAGAAATAAATGACATTTCTTCCCATCAAATAAAACAAAGACTCCAAATCATCTTCTGCCACTTCTTTTTGTGTCAAAACAGCTTTGCCATCATCCCCCCCGCCCTCCCTGAGCCTAGCACGCGGTGTGGAGTGTGACACTCTGAGCACACGCAGTGTGTCCCGATGTCAGCAGGAGAACACGCCTAGCAGCCGCACAGAACATCTGAACAATCACACATCAGCACCCACCAGGCAAGAGAGAAGGTGCTGCCAGCTCTGTGTGCACACGTGTGTATTCATGGGTGTGCGTGCATGTGTGTGCATTCGTGTGTGGATGTGTGTGCAGGTGTGCACGTCTGCACACGTGAGCATGTGCAGGTGTGTGTATAGGTACTCATTCATGTGTGTGTTCGTGTGTGCATGTGCATGCATTTGTGTGAACATGTACGGGTGTGTGCATCATTCATGTGTGCGTGTGTGAACTACACGTGTGTGCATGTGCATTGTGTGCACGTGTGTCTGTGTGCACATGTGTGCAAATGTGCAGCTGTGTGCATGTGTGTGAACATGTGCGGGTGTGCACATGGATTCGTGTGTGCATGTATGTAAACTGTGCGGGTGTGCTTATATGTGCATATGTGTGCATGCATGTGAGTGTGTGCATATGTGAATGAACAGAAAAATTTAAAAATACATAGACCTCATCATTCCCAAAACGGAGACCAACCACATCTTCTGGTTAGATTTCACTTTTTTAAAAAAAAATTAAATCTTGTTAATATTTTTTGTCATAAAATGTGCCTTCTGGACGCCAATGTGTCCCCAAAGATGTGCTGTCATCTTAAGCAACAGGAGATTCTGTGCATTCTAATGCAAGTGGACATAAGGCGATGTATACGGTCCCTGTTAGAGTTTAATCTGACACCAACAATGTGTGCCCTGCTGCTTTACAATGTAAATATACACATATTGTCTGAAAAAATATTTTCATCTCAAATTGTAATTACACAATGAGGCACAAACATCTTATCTTTGGCAAACTAGATAAAAATTATATTTCTCAAATTGCAGCCCAACATTTTAAAAAACATCTTTGTTTCTTTCAAGAAAACAAGATTTTCTCCATTCAACAGTCATTTTAAGAATGGTGAGAAGTGACAGCTGTATTTGTTTTTTAATGGGTAAATGTAGAAAAGTTCCAAATTCCCTCGAGTCTTCATAACACTGGCTCCGAGCAATTAGGTTCGTACCCACCCCCCGCCTGCCTCTGAATCTCCATCCCAATCACACAGAACAGAAAGGTGTTCTCCTGAAATGTCCTGTTCTCTATTCCATCAGAGGTGAATGTGCCAGAAAAATGCCCCCTCGCGATCCTTGTTCCTCAGATGAATGAACAGAAGTGTGGGTGCCTCGCCGGCCGGAAGGGCTGAACCAACAGTAGAAGAAAGGCTTTCCCCGGAGCACGACTTGCTTTCTAAAAGTCAGCTTTACACTGAGCTACAAAATCTAGCAGGTTACTCAAAATACCCATCCACACAAGCTAACAAGCACCCATCCGTGTCTGCTCCTACCTGATAACAAAATATCCTGATATAAAGTGAAAGACCTGAGATGCTCCCTTTCCCCCACCCCACCCCTGATTTGAATATCTGGAATCATTCGGATATGGGCATTTCATGTAATAGGTTAGACGACTCAACGTTGTCATATTTAACTCCCTTGGATTTTAAGAAATACTGTCTAGGTCGGAGGAAGATGGTGATCCTGGAAAACACAGTGTGTGCATCTAGCATTTTAGTTTGAAAACACATTGAATAAGCCACATTCACGTAGCTGAATTGACAAGGACCTTATGGGGCACCCGGCCTAACTGACTGTGTCTCTCGCTGGACACCCTGGTATTTCCTCTAAACGTCGAGTCATGTGTCTAGAACACAGTGAAAAGGAATGACTTTCAATATTTTTAAAAATGTGAAATAGCACCAACTACTCAGATAAAATGGCTTTTTCAACAATTAAGGATGGAAAGTGACTTTTTAGGCAAAGGGGAAAAAAACGTGCACAAAGCTGACCACTGGGAATTACAGGGAAATGAGGAAAACAGGGGTTCTCCTCCTCTCTTCCGGTCTTTGAGACCGGGTTCTCGAGGCATCCGGAGACCACCCCTGGGCTTCATCAGCCGAAGCTACCCCTTGCCAGCCCCTCGCCAGGGAGGAGGAGAGAGCCCCAGCCCCCCCCCCCGCCCCCTCAGTCCCTCAGAAGGGAGAGCGTGGGGTTAGCAGACGCCTGCGTGGGGACAACGGCGCCCTGCCCTGGCATGGCCGGGCCACTGATCTCATCCCAGAGAATTCCTTGGCCTTGCCCTTCCCCGTCCCTCTGATGAACGACACGCGCGCACACGCGGGCACTCTCATTAGGGCTCCACCACCAAAGGCACAGAGATGAATCAGTCCAGGTCCCTCCCCACTCTGCCCTGTCGAGATGATTCCATTGAAATGTTCATTTTCATCCCTGCCGGCAACATTAGAATGGAAGGTATTTAACCTGTTTCCATTACTTATACAAATCACCATTACGGGGCAGGACAGATGTTCGAATCACGGCACGTAACTGACTTCCATACATTCTTCACAGGACGTGTGGGGAGACGGAACACCGCTAGATCATATTATCCAGGCTCGATAATGTTCTCTCTGTTACCAGATTCATTAACTTCCCACATCAGCATTGCACTTGCTTTCTTCGTGGAAATTCCCAGGCTAGTTGGGCTCATTTAATTTGGAGAAGGAAGCCTTTCTCAGGGATGATGTTTTGATCAGGTGTGCTAAGAGAGTGGGGAGCAGCGCGGGCGCGGGCAGGAGGTGGGGAGAAACAACAGTGGGGAGAGGAAACAACCTTGTCGAAAATGTTACCTTTCCCACATGATGATGAAAGAGAAGTCAGTTAAAGACGCTGGTACTCAAAGATGGCTGTCACTTCACATAGACGCTGGCACAACTCACCTAGACAGGTGACACTTTGGTGGAGCAAAAATCCTGCTGCATTATTGAGCAAACCGGGGATGGGGGCACAGGCAGACTGCGGGCCCGGGATGCCTGGGGCACCCGGAGAAGTGAATTCGGCAGGTGAACGGATTGCACTCTTCATCTGCATCTTCAGTGGAGCTGGAGACAGTCTCCTGGCTAAAAGGCTGGAACAGGCGCCGGAGTCCCGGTCTAGGCACGAGCCCGGCCCCTTCTTCACCTTGTTTCTCTCTGGGATCCGAGGCAGAGGCTGGGAGGTGCTCCACATAATTGGGTGGGGGGGGGGGGGGGGGGGGACTCAGGGCCCTTCGACTAGTTATTACCTTCCTTTTCAGAAATGTAACAAACAACAATTTCTAATCAGGTTGAAGACATCTGCGCTTTGATCTCTGGCGAGGGGGGCGTGTGGCGCCCTGAGTCTGCCCAGCGAGCACATCTCTAGGCACCCTAGCTGCAGGTAGGCTCCTTGGAGAACATACAAGCTTCGATCACTTCTAGGCAAAGGTTTGGAAACAAAAGATTCATTCATAGAGCAGAAAAGACAAAACAAATTCTGCTCCAACCATTCCCCCCAGACAGCTCTCTAAGAGCTGTTAAAGGAAACTCCACTCCCAACTTCACGGTTTCCACGATCCCCTCTTCCTCTCTGTCTCCGTTGGTTCTGGGGATGAGACCACTTGGAAAGAAATGCTGGGCGTGTTAAAATGATTAAGCCAAGGAAAGGTAATAAAAATATTTGGAGGGAGAAGAAAAGCCCATAGCATCTGAACTACCCTATGGGAGAGGGTTCCAAAGTGGAGATCGGCAAAGCCAAGTCACACGGAGAAAAAACGCTGTTGACCACTAAGTGTTCTCAAATTCTTACCAGGGAGCCTGAAAAGAAAAGGGTACGTGCATATGAACACATTCTGTGAGGAAAGCGTGAGAGCCCACCATGGTCACCAGCGGCATTTTCTCCATGACAACACTGAAATCAGGTCCCAAACAGGAACAAAATATACTCTGAGATAATGATCCACCTAGATAGAGAGAGAAAGACTTTTTTTGGCCACTGGAAATTTATTTGGGAGGATTAATGATAGACTATTGTGTTGAAAGATGTAATTTGCTTGTTCTTGGGGAAACATTTTCTACCCACAGACTATCTGCTCAAGCAGCAATATGCTTTGGATGAAAACATCCTTGACTAATAACAGGAAGTATTTATTGAACCCTGTCTCTGGACCAGACACTCTCTGAAGTGCCCTGCATTTACTAACTGTGTTGGGCTCTCCCCAGCAATAAGGGGGAACGCCCACTCTTCCCATCCGCTTCTGCGTGGGGACACGGGGCACGGGGATTCCGCGAGCCGCACCAGAGACGCCAGCACCAGCTCGTGGAGCAGGCCCCCCCACGGCCCCCCAAGCTGTCTGTTTCACAGCTGGACTCCGACGTGCGCTCACACTGCCGCACACGGAACCATTCCTATCAGGGACTGTAAGTGCACGAGTTTAAAATGAATCCTGTCTTCAGAATATGCTGTTTGTAAAATCAGATCTTTATCTACATGAAGGTCAGCGAAATTGCTCCTGGGCAGTTCCTCCCGAAAGTTGTGTTCGTCTGGATCAGCCGTGACAGGCTCCAGGGGAGAGCCTCTCCGAGGACTGCCGTCCACCGGAGGGCCGCAGGGTCTCCCTGGAATCCACGTCCAGCCCTGCGGAGCCAGGCTGGTCCCAGAGGCAGAAGTCGCATGGCGTGACTGGGGTCGGGGGGGAGAGAAGGGGTGAGTGTTCCGTGGGGACTGGGTTCCCGTAGGGGAGGGAGGATGACGATGTTCTAGTGATGGAGAGTGAGGACAGCCGCACCAGCGTGGAGGCCACTGAACGGAGCTCAAGTGGTAAATCTCACGCTGTGTGCATTTTACCACTATAAAAAAAGGGGAGGGACCAAAAAAA
This sequence comes from Mustela nigripes, assembly GCF_022355385.1. NCBI lineage: Eukaryota > Metazoa > Chordata > Mammalia > Carnivora > Mustelidae > Mustela > Mustela nigripes. The sequence goes on along the minus strand of NC_081564.1, from coordinate 88,063,462 downwards.
AAAAAAAAGACTCTGTTTGCAGCCATGCCCACCCAGGCCCCATCCCCAGGGCCTCTGAACCGGAGAGTGGGTCTGCGTTGCCACCTGCCAGCCCTCCGGGACCCTCCCACCTACGCACAGGTCATCCCAGGCCTAGTAAGCTGTCCTCCCGCAGGGCCTGTCTCCGCATCCCGGCGGACCTGGGCTCCTGGCAGCTAGCACGCAGCCTGGCCCCAAACCTCTGTGCAACAGTGACCGGCTGGAGGGAGGAACTAAAGAAGCAGGACACACGCCGTGTGGCCCGAAGCCAGTCGCCAATTGATGGAGATGGCCGCACGGAGGCTCTGCTCTGTGCGTAGAAACGGAACACGTCTCCGTGCGGCCCAGTCACCTGGGAAGGTGAACCTCACCGCACGGGGGCAGAAATAACTTTGCTCATCCCTCTCTAGTAGAAAATGCCCCGTTAAAACGACCTTAAAAAGCCAAACCCTGAACCTCCACAGTGTGTGGCAGCGACACGGACCCTCCCCTGTGTCACTCCCACTTCCTCCAAAGTTCCGTCGGCCCCCACGGACCGGGCCGTGCATGGGGACACCACGCCAACAGGGACCACGGAGCCAAGAGAACAGCTGGAAGGGGCGAAAGCGCCGCTCTGAAGATCCATCCTTCCTGAGTGGTGCCTCCCGTTAAATCAGTACGAAGATCTGCCAGAGATGTCCTGCTACACCATTTGGCTGATGTCAAACCTAAATAAACCACATCAGAAAACCAGCAAGTGGCAGGAGAGAGGCGAATGGGCGCCGAGCAGCCCCACGGTGACTCGCACGGTTTGCTTGCTGATTTTGGGGGGGGAGGGGCCCGGGGGGAGGGCGCTCGTGACAATCACTGCAGTCATTTGCAGTACTAATGTCCAATTCAGCTTCCTTTCATTCTCCTGATTTAGGTGGTCAGAGTGGTTTCGTAGCCGACACGGGGAAGCTGTGCTGTTTAGCAGGCTGTTTAATGGGAAACTGGCAGTCTTATTTCTTTTCTAGATTTGGTTTGTCACTAGGTCTCCATTACATGCCACTCAGCTTTGATGTCTTTGGACAGGACTGATCAAAAGATGTCATTTGACCTACACAGCATGGCAGAAACTTGGAGAAGTCTCATAAAGCGACACTCCGGCTGTAAATAAAATGACATTATTATTTCCTCTCTCCTATCATGTAGAAAAGCCAATTATGGTAATGCACTGCATGTCAATGAAAATACAGCAATCTTTTTGGAGCAGCGAGTGCAGGCTTCACCACTGCAACTCTCCTTCCTGGGAAAATTTGCCCATTGGAAAATGAAGAGGAAAGAGGTGATAGATGTCCTAAAGACGGTTAATAAAATCCCGGACAGCCAAGAAAAGTGCAAGTCAGCAAAACAACCGCAAGTGCAAAATGCAAACTGTTAAGTTTCCAAATTATCTAATAATTTAATCTTCAGTGATTTATATTCCAGCACCGAAATGGCCAGTATCATGTCGTGCATTGCTCTGTGTTTGACTGACAGGAGAGGCGATTTATGGTCCTAATAAGCCCCTTCATCCCCACTGCTCCTTAAGGAAACCAGCTGGGGGCGGGGGGAGAGGGCCTCTAACCTTGTCCCTGAGATTCACCGGGAAGTTACAGCCCTGCCTGCGTCTGTACGACCAGGGAGAAAGTCCTGTGGGATACGGGCGGGCGCTGTGGTGGTTTGAGAATGCCCAACTGTATGCATGAGAATGCCCAACTGTATGCATCGCCACCTGGGCAGGACCTTCCCCACCTTTTTCTCCCCAAGTCTGCATCAGAACCGAATATGAATATGCGTACAAAGGCTCCATGAGTGCCCATCTGCAACATTCCAGGGCTTCCTCTCCCTAGCAGGGGTGACAGCATCTTGAACTGGAGGCCGCCACTCCCCGGCGCATGCTCCCCGGCCAGAGGCAGCGCCTTGCTCCTTCCCTGCTTTCTCCTCTCCCGCCTGCCTATCTTCGCCTCCCGCAGACACAGGAAGCCTCCCGCCTGCCCTGGCTGCAGGCCCCACGCGGGAGCCAGGCCATTGTCTGAGCTCTGGAAGCCATGAGCAGCCCTCCGCCTGGCGGCCGCCCACCCCTGCCTCTCACCCCACGCGGACCCTGCAAAGGAGCCCCGCCACGGGGTCCTGCGCGGGGCGGCCGCTCGGCCCCGCAGGCCGTGCGTGAAACGGAGCCTGCTTGTTCCCCCACCATCCCGTGTGTCCGACATGCAGCGTGAACTTGTATTTTCTCGTGGCGGACTTTATTCACCATGGGAGAAGGCGGCTTCAGATCAGCCCGAGCAGGACGGTGGGCAGAAGCGAGACGTAAAACGAGGTGTCCCCCCTTCCCCGCCCCCCGGGGGAAGGCGTTCTAGTATTTCTGTATCCATGACATACATTCGTTTTAAGAAAAAATAGAACCATGCAATTAGTGTCCATTGAAATCAAGGAAATAAAGCAATATTCAGAGCCGCTACATCCATTACAAAAAATAAAAAGTTTTTGGCTCTGTCAGGAAAATGTTTAAATGTTCTAATTTGTTGGATTAAAAAAAATTAATTATGACAAGTCATTTCTGAACACACATTGCAGCCACATCTTTTTTTCCCCCAGCAATTTAATTTCAGTGCACAATACAGTGCAGATTAAATTTAGAAGCTTCATCAAATTTTAGGAACTTTAAATAATATTCTTTATGTCAACATGGCCAGGGGCTTCGCCAGACCTGACGTGTGGATGGCACCACGGTGCTGGGAGCAGACGCGCCGCGGTCCCCCCCACACTCGGGGCTCGAGTCCTGCAGGTGATCGATGGGGGACCCGCGACCATACTTCTTGACTCAAGGGCCATCAATCGCAGTGTGCAGATAGGAGCCCAGAGAAAATCTAAACTGTGCAATTTTAGTCCCACTTTTTGGCTTTCAAAGGACATCCTCATGTTTCAACAGAACACAAGTCTGAGACTTGTTTTTTTCCACCCTTCCGGTGTTCTTCTGGAGGACAGCAGTTAGGACGGTTCCTCCCACAGACGACGTGGGTCTGTGTTCATGAAAACTGCAGTCCAGGTGGATCTGCAGCTCGGCACCACACAGCGGCCTCCCTGGGCACACACAGGCCCTATGCTGAGCTCACAGGGACAGCATGCCAAGGACGCTGAACTCTGATTGTAGCCTGGAGGCCCGGGTGTGTACGATCCGTAAGTCAATCTACAGCTTTTCAAGTCTTGAGGGCTCCTTCAAAGAGCTGCTGCTTGGCCGACATGGTTCTTACTTGGAAAGAAAATTCGAGAACAGAGGAGTGACTTGATTATCACAGGTAGTCACGGACAGGGTGAGATCCTACCACAGGACCACACCTTTACGGTCTGTGCCAGATCTGCAAATGCACAGAGTGTGCATCAGTGCCTCGTCCCCCGGCCATCCCTGCTGTGATGGGACAGCGTCTATCACATGTGCTGGGGGGAGGGAGGGACAGGGCTCTGCCCTGTGAGTTCAGGAATCCATAAGGACTCGTGCACAGTATCACTCACTAGAATCAAAACTTTCTCCAGATCTCATTTCACCTCAAGCCGAAAGACCCCAATCTTTTAAAAAATTAATAAAATTAAATTAAAATAAAAAACCACTTTTTAAAATGAAAAGTAATTCCGAATGCACCTAAGAAAAACAATATGCGACAGTAAAGCACATTTTAGTAAATGTAAGTAGTTCATTGGCTTTCGGTTGGGAATTTGTGGCTTTGTGTAAGGGGAGAAATACTAAATTCTTCATCGGGCAAGAATTTCAAAGTATTTCTGCATCTCTTAAGTTTTGATGGCACTTCGTCCAGAAAGGAAGAAGGGATGAGACGGGGGGCGGGGAGCAGATTTATCGATACCCGTGGATATTTCACTCCCTACCCCAATATTAAATTTTATGTGGGGAATCTAGGAGTTTAAAAGCTTCACATTTTTGTGTAATAAAAAAGAAATACAATATCCTGTTGCTATGCACAGTGACACTTTATGAAGGAAAGAAAACCATTCTCCTTAGCTATTCTTTGAAATACGACCTACCACGTCATTTAATTTTTGAAAACCCTAAGGTCATGTAACACACTTTCTCTGTCATTTGTAAGTACATTAACTCAGTGGCCATACGACAGTGAAATTATGATAATGGGCTGTGAAAATGGGTCAGGCAGGCACTGCATTTCATGCTAGCTTCAAACAACCATCAGAGCACAGCTCCAATCAAATATGACAGTAGAAAAGCACGGAGTTTACTTTTCTTAAAGTGTTTCTACTCACTCAAGTCCACACGCAAGACGCAAGACGAGCCAAAGGGGTCCCACCTCAGTGGTGAGGGAACTGTGAGAAAGTTACCCCACTGAGAGATACATTTCTCTCGCAAAACAGTTCTGCCTGAAAATCACAGATGTTGTGGGGAGAGGGAGGTAGAGGTCAAAGCAGGGTTCTTTCCAAACCATTTCTCCACCATGATCCAAGATCTGAACAAACAAGATCATATTCTGAGAACTACCCCACAGAGTGGGGTTAAAAAAAAAAAAAAAGAAGTATATGTGTGTGTGTGTGTGTGTATATACACACACACACACACACACACACACACATAAAAAGTTTATATGTGTGTGTATATATATATACACACACATATATAAAAAGTATAAAAAATATATATAAATGTAAAAAAGTATATATGTGTATATATACATATATGCATATATATTTAATAAAATAATTATATTATATATTAATATATAATATGTATAATATAGTATTATATTATAAATAGTATAATTTTAAAATAATAATTCTATATAATAATATAAATATCTTTTGAAAACAGAAGCAATTTCACATATTCACTTGAACAAACAAACAGAAACCCTTTCCGTAACACTCCTTGTGTGCTCAACGGTCCTGGAAAAGTAAGGAAGAATAGGAAGGAGAAGATTTTGCTGGGCTGGCAGGTCTCTGACTCAAGTGAAACTGAACGGAAGAGTTTGGAACTGAGAACCTCTGTCCCTCAATTTCAAAAAAAAAAAAAGACTTGTGAGTACTGTTGAGGAAGGGAAGTTTTAAAAAAAAAAAAAAAAAAGACGCTTAAATATACCCGTCCTCATGGGCTTATCTGGACTCACTTCTAACTGTCCAGCATCCCCTGGGGCTTTGCCTCACAAGGTTGGCTGGTCCCACCGCCCTCGCCCGCAGGAGACCCTGCCCAGGGCACCTCCCAACGCTGGGCGGCCACCCTGATCCCCAAGGAATGGACTATGTGCTTATGTATCCCGTGGCAATTCCTTTTGAATAGCCCTTTCTTTTTCTTTTTTTCCCTCTGTACTAGAAAATAAAATAAAGTAATAATAACACTAATAATAAAATAAAATCTGTCAGTATAATAGTTCCTGGGAGAACTCTAAGTGAGAGGCTGATGAACAGAGACACAGAAACACCATCCACATGCAAAAGTTAACTGAATGGCAGAGATAATTGCCAGGATAATTATTTTGATAGAAGCCAGTTGAAAGCTTCTGTGGTGTGTTTTACTATTCCCGTTAAGGGTAAACTATCCATTTTACATATACGCTATTCACGATGACATTTTATTTTTGATTTCTTTTTGGAAAATAATTGTAATGAAAACCAAAGACTTGAAGAGGATAGCGAGCTAGATAAGCTTTGACACGTATTTCGGATTCCTGTACCATAATCCTATCAATGAGTGACACTATGTATTCTCGTAGGGCAACATCGCCAGTGTATAAAATAACATTGCACTTTACAACAAGAGAAGGAACACTAAGGATAGTCGGGACCCTCCTGTGGTCAGCATCAGCGCCAGCAACTTGAAGCTCTAGAGTTGACTGACAATGGAATTTACTGTAGTAGAACTACAGTAGCCTTGAGCAAAGATACAATTATAGCTGAAAAGCATCTTGGGTTCCTGACTGTTGCTGGCATCATGATATAAATCAACAGTTGCTTCTTCCCTTTTCCTCTGCAGCCCCTCCCCTCCAAACTCAAGACACAGAATCCTCCAGAATCAAAAACTCGGTAAAAGGTCATTTTGTTTTCCACTATGCCATTAAAACGGCGTAGCTAGATCTGACACGCATATGCAAATCAGCTCAGAAAAACACTGATTTTCCTTCACACTGAATTACTGCATCTGTATGAATATTGATACAAACACCACAACTAACAAACACACACACACACTCTCTATGTTGCAAGATGCAAACAAGAAACATAGACATATTGAATGCAGCTACGGTTTCTTAGTCCCGTAACTCTCGCAAACCATGCCCTCGGTGGACAAATACCTATTTCAACTCATTTAATTGTATTAAGAGTTAGGAATGCTAACATTTGCTTGCAAGAAAAGGGACTTGTAAAATACACAACGTGGTACCAGAAGAATATATTATCGATAACTTACTTACATGGGCATTGAACACAAAACAGAAGTGTGTACCTCGCTAAGAGGTCAAGAAAGAATGAGACGGGTTGAGGGTGAAAACAGCAGCAACGTGAGTGGAGGTGCCGGCTGGGCCCACCCTTACAGCACCTTTTAGTCCTCGGAAAGGCATCTTGAGTCAAAGTGATAGAAGATGAATCTGATTGTGACACAGAAGTAGTATTACTTGGGTAGATTACATTGCTGTCAAATAACTGCTTGTTCTTTATTTTTTGTTTAAGATAGGACGGCCAGTCCCACATTTACGCAAATATTTAATGAACTTGTGTATTGAAGAGAATGGAGCGTCTTCTCACCTTATTTCGATTGTCCTTATCACTGGGAAGCCTTGACCGATATCCAGAAGCTACCCTGAGTCTCCATCTCCTCCTCTGTGAAAAAGGAAGGGGTGAAGCAGATGACCCTTAAAACCCATTCCAACCTGAAAACGTGCTCCAAGTCTTTCGAGGGCAAGAAGAAGCAACGCGCGAGGGCAGAGACGATGAGTAAGAAGACGAAGACGGTGATGAAGACAGTGATAAAGACAGTGGGAGAGAGTGAAGTGCCGAACGGGCTGGGGGAAGGGCGCTGGCCACAGCTTGAAGAAAGAGCTTCTGCTTCCCAGAAAGAGGAGGGGGCAAAGGAGGGCTTCTGAAAGGGAAAGCAATGAGCTGCCCTAAGCAGTCAAAAGGGATCACCAAAGGCGGCAAAGGGTAGTGACAATGCCAAAAGCGGGCAGCAGGAACAGAGGCCTGGCTGTCGGGGAGCCTCTGGTGCTTGGGAACTGAGAAAGGGCCTTGCTTCCACCAAAGTGGCCTGCACTTGCTTTCATTCCAGCAGGGTCAGTCTTGAGGCCAAGAGATGGGCCTAATCCAGTGTACTGCCCTCTCGGGTTCAACAAGCCTACAAGTTACACGTGCCATCGCACACAGGCCACGGCTCGCAGACCACCTGTAACAGTGCCGAGCGCCAGGCAGACACCCAGTGAAGACCTACTGACTGGATAAAAGCATATAGAAAAGCATATTATTGTCTTTAGTCTGACTCAAGATCGTGCCATACAATGTTCTTACCTGATGGCATCACCTCTGTATTTTCTTTTTTTAAAAGTACAACAAAAGGGGAATGTAGATCGTGGTCAGGATCTCCTTGGCAAACTTCCAGAGACCACACAAATGCTTTCTGAGAAATCAGGGAGTTTTGTTAGTTCGGTGCAAGTTCTCTCCAAAACACGAAAGCCTTAGAGACCCAGTGTTGTGTCTCTCGGCTGGGTGGGAAGCCACCATCTCCTTGGGACCAGAGCCTCACCCGGAACCCTGAAATAATGCCAAAATGAAATAATACAACTCTTCCCCCCTGCAGAGGATGCAAACCCAAGGGCTTTGTTCAATGGTGGCCAAATCCCACGTGAGCTAGAGCCATTCCTTTGCTTGTTTATTGCACATCACTGTTAAGCTGATGCAGAAAATCACCCTATATGGAAACTAACATGTTCCCCCACATCAAAACTCCTGTTTGAGTTCCAACCCTCCAAAAGCATGGCTTTTCTTCTCAGCCAGTGATCCCCCAGCACTGAAATGCTGCAGCGATGAGAAGTGCACAGTGATTTCCTCTTACCAGTTCCAGTTAAGAAGTGAATACGTTATGTAACTATGAAATGAGAAATTATGTTTTCAACAAGGTAGGAAGAACCAGACGTCTTGAAGAAAGCCACAACAGGACTCCCAGCTTTCTGGGAGGTGGGAAGGCACCCGTCAGCTGGGACAGCCCCCGCGCTGGCAGACGGCGTGCTCTGCGTGGCCCCCTGGGAGAACTAAGGTGTCTTCCCCTCCGGATGTCTGCCTGTGCTTGAGTTTATGGTAATGGGTGCGTGGGTCAGGCCCCGTATTAAAGACGCCAGTATGAGCTGACAAGGATTCCAACGTTCTTTACAGAACATCTTTCTACAGAGATGACTGCTGTCCTTCAAAGGAATCACCCAGGAGGACATAAATTTGTTCCAGTGATGCTGCCATCAATCAAAGCGTTTTTGGAACTTCTCTTTTGGCAGATTCGTCAGCTCATCTCTTAGGAGACGGAGTTTCCTCCTCACAGTCACAGAATCTGCCGTCCTGTCCTCTCTCCTGTCTTCCCACCTTTCTACTCAGCCCCCGTAGCCAGCATCAGACCAATACTCAGGCTCTTCTTTTCCAACCACACCGCAGACCCATCCTCCCCCGCCTCCTTGAGATCAGGTACAGCGGAGGAAATGTGAGCAGAAGCGGTACTCTGCCCCTTCCAGGGAGCCCTGAGAGCTGGCGCGCGCGCCACCCGACACACCCGGCACGGTGACCAGCGATGGGCTAGCACATCAGCCGAGAGCCTGAGTGGGGTCCGGGTGCCACCTCCGCAGAGAGGGGCGTGCCGCTGAATGGGAAAGGCGGCTCAGCTATGTGAAGCCACGGGGATGTGAGGGCGGTTTGCTACTGCACACCCATTCTCACCAACACGGTCCTCTACCTCCTTCGGACCCACATTCTCGAGCTGGGTTGCAACAGCCGTCACCTTAGCAACTCAGCAGGCTAAGGACCTCCAGGAAGGAGTCTTTCGGGGACAGCTAGAAAATGAGGTCAGAGAGAGAGGAACTGCAGACCCCGACCGAGACCGGCAGCCAGGAGACAGTTGTACACTTTCCGTTGACTGGATGATTTTAACCCATTACATTTGACATCGGAGGTACTACAGAGATAGTATAAAACTATGAGCCGACCTGAAGCCAATCTGCCTGTGGGTCACTCCAAACCTGGGACATGAAGGCTTCCCTGGGCGTGGGCGTGTACTATGGCTGTCCGTTAGTGTCTGGCACCTGGGCATTCAGTGAGCGCACACTGTTTCAGGCCAATGCCAAACGATGGTGCCACGGTGGCAAACTTCTCAGCATCCAGGGGCATGCCCAGGGAGACTGGGGGTGTTGCCAACCCCCACCCCACTATTTCCTCTGCAAACTCTGGTCATAGGGGAATCAGCAGCTGTCTATGACTCTCCATCTCAGCACAGACGATGGGAACCCTCGGCATCACAGTGAGGCATGAGAAAATGGCAGGAAAAGATGACTCTGTCCACAGACCCAGAGATTCTGCCCACACTCTGCATATTCTAACGCCGCCGACTGAGCCGGGGTGATGTGGCAGCAGGTTACTCACCACAGAGACACACAGTGACGAGGCAGCCTTTGTCTTCCCAGAACTGAGAAGTACGATGTGAGAAGGACACCTTCCACCCGTTTTCATGCACGACGAAATGCTGGGAGCAGTCTCCCAGAGCTGCACACCCAGTGCTAGGGAAAAGGCAAGGGTAAGGAAGAAAGCCTTACCCTTCCAAGAAGGTATGAACCAACAGTTATTGCTGAAGCAAATTCATACCCTCGTAAGTAACACCAAGGACACAGGAGAAGCAGCAGGCTAAGAAGCTAGGCTAGGACACAGCAGGACACCTCCAAGGCCCACACTCACTCACACACCCCTGCACCCTTCCACACACAGGCCTCCCTGCGATGCCCAAGCACACGGTTGGTGTGAGGGCCGAGGGGCACGAGTGTCGTAAGAGGCTCACACAGCCTGCGACATCACATACGCAGTAAGCGGACATTGGTGACACCCATCTGAAAAGCAATTGGACAATGAAAACAACACAGACTCCCTGACCCCACAGCGTGCCCACTGGAGAACACATCCTCTGAAATAAGTCAATATCCAGCAGCACGGCTTGTGGTGGTCCCCAAGCAGAAGCAGCCGGGACATCCACCAACAGGCTCAAAGCTGAGCAACTGGGAAGCAGCCGTCCCTCGAAAAGTACACAGCCTACAGACAGACCGAGACGGCTGCCTGAGTGACGGTCAGGATGGATTTTTAAGTGAGAAAATTAAACCACACAAATGGATTCTACTTTTCAGGAATAAAGATAACCCCACATGGAGTACATGTGCTTTCACACAGATGTATGAGGAGTGGAGAGGAAGGCAAGGAAACCAGAACCAGGCTGCTTTCACGGGTCACCTTTGTAGGACGGGAGATGGAAAGGGAGACAGGGGAAAAGACTGATAACTTTCTTTAGCCATTTTTATTATAAATGCTAATTACTTTATACACCTTTACTCTGCTACTTAAAATAAGCATGTGCTTCTTGAAAATTTAAAAAATAAAGTAGGAACATGGGAATTAGCTGTCGCTGACACTAACGTCATCACTGTTACTGTCATCATCACCATCCCATCACCATCATCCTCTTCACCCATCACCATCATCACCATTACCACCATCACCATCACCATCATCATCTTCACCCTTCACCATCACCACCACCATCATCATCATCACCATCACCACCATCAGCATCACCATCACCATCATTACCACCACCTATGTATGACTTGCTAGCACAGTCATCCTTCCAGAGTTCACTGTGAACCAAGATCGGGGGGGGAAATCCTGAATGCATAGTCCAGGACAATGTTCTTCAAACTGAGAGCTATAACTCTTTAATGGGTCATAAAATCAATTTGACAGCATTTTTATAATGGGATAGAATATACAGATCTTTCTTTGAGTTACTATGGGGTTACATCCTGATAAGTCCATCCTAAATTGAAAATATCATATATCAAAGATGCATTTCATAACTGATAGACCAAACATCACAGCTTCACCTAGCCCTCGCTAAACGTGCTCAGAACATTCACATTAGCCTAGAGTTGGGGGGAATAAAGTGCCTGGGGGGATCAGATACTAGCTAGCACCCCCTAGAGATGCTATTTCAAAACAAAATATATGTCAGTAGGGGAGTGGGCCTTGCAGAGAGGACCACGATGGTGTATACCACGCACACTCCATCGATTCATCCCAACAATTCATCCCGAGTCGTGATTGTGGAGGGGCACAGGGCCACCCTGCTAGCATTCCCACACCATGATGATCCTACAGACACCTTGTGCTGCCCTTGTGTGAGAGAGCAGACAGGTCCTACAAGCAGGTGCATGTTGCCTCCAGGGGCACTGCTCCACGTGCTCAGGGAACTCCTCCTCTCTTCCTGCACTAATAATAATGTCTGGTGCACTGCGCTCTCCAGACGCCCCCATTAATGATGACAGCAGCCGGCACTTCCAAGAGCACCGTTTGCCAGATCCCACTCTGAGCACATCAGCTACCTTAAACCACTGGTCCTCACAATTCCATCATTTTACAGACAAAGAAACTGAGGCAAATGGCGTGCCTCAGCTAGGAGGTAGCTGCACTTCTATGACCAAAGGGACGTGCATAAAGCAGCAGAAATTGGCAGTGTTGTTTGAATCCAGGAGGACAAGAAACAGAGAATACAGACTGGACTAGGGACTGGGGGTTGCTCTGAGATGACGCTTTATCCAACTGACACACCAACCAAATCGGACAGAAAAAGCCCATAATTGAAAGCAATGACTTTCATTATGTTATCGACAGATACCAGCCATTTCTTTCCTGCTAACCTCGAGCATCTAAAGCAACTTAAGACTATATTTTCTTAAATGAACAATTGCCTAGATTAGTAACTTACTAAATATCCTCAATTGATAAACCTTAAAAACATTTTCTCATAGGAAGGATGGACTCTTAGGAATAAGTTAAACTCTCACTTACTGTGCTCAGTCCTAGTCAAGATTCTGGAACATCAACCAAACTGGGTGCTTCCTTTTGGCACGTGATGAGAAGCATGGTTTAGGGTAGCAATAAAAATGGCCCATTACTTAAGAATAGTTCAGCAGCTTGTATGGACATTAAAAGTTTTGGTAAATGTTTCAAATGCATTCCTGCAGATCATAAGAAATCACATGCTCTATGTGGTCTTGAGTGATCTGTCAATGAAGGAGATTAGTTCATTAATGATCTCCTAGCTGAAGCCCAATTTGATTGAGTGCTTTATCTGAATTGTTGAAAACAGCAGCAAAGCAGTTTGGGTCCATTCATGAGGGATGGAGATGCAAGTGGGTATTTCATTTACACCTTTGAGGCAATAAATAACATCACCACTATTTTCTGATAAATAGGCAATAAAATAAAGTTATCTAGAGATTTTTAAAAGGATAGCATCTCACCATAAGTCTGTCATAAGTAAATTACTTCATCTGAAATTCTACAGCTCAAAGATAAAGAAAAAGTCTTGATTTCAAACAGAAAAATGCCTCTTCTGGCCTCACCAGCTGTGTCTACATGTGGGAAAGGGGCAGGTAAAAATGTTTCTATCGATGCATTAGATGTGCTGCTTTAGAAATTATAGAAAGATCCCATATTGCATATAACCATGGAAATTACTAAATCACTAAAAATTTCAAAGAAAAAAGTTTACTTAGAGAATGAGATGCTTTTTTCTCACAATTCTTTCATCTAATTCATGAATCGCTAAAACAATCATTGAATCATGATGTTTCTAGACGATTTCAGTGAACTGTCCTTAAGTTATCAGTTCTGGCATTCATCCAAATCATTAATTCACAGATAATAATAATAAAAAAAAGTCTGCCTCCCACCCTACTGTATTTTTAAAAGGAGAAAGTAGAAACTTTCTAGGAAAAGCAACAACAATGCATCTTATTTTAAGGCCAGGAAAAGCACTCAATTTGGGATCTGGAATCACCACATGGACATGCGACCTAATATGGGTTACAAGGTTCAGACAACTCTGTGACCCAGCTTGTCTGCTATGACCAGACCCCGAGACACCTCAGTCAGTCAGTCTGATCTCTGGTTTTTAATGACTCAATATTACCAATGCACAGCTATACCACGAGGAAAAACAACTTTGCAATTGTTTGAGAAATGGAACCTCACTGACAGTAATGTCACAATGTATCAATGATCAGCAACATGCATTTTGAAAATGAATTCGCCTTAAAGGAATCATACTTCCTTACTGATTGCATAGTTTTATTGACAATAGGTCTTTTTTGAGGAATTGCTATCACTTAAAACATAGAAATAACAGTTTCTATTGAAATACACTTAGTTGCCTATTTAAAGTCATTTGAGTGCCTTTGTGCATTAAAGTGTTATCATTCATGCCTTGGCCAATATCCCTATGAAAATAGCTCCCAAATTAAATTCCTAATAAATTAAGTTAATAATTCACCTTCATTAAGTAATTTAATTTCTTTAGTGAGCAATAAATAGTTCTTGTGACATTCTTCTAGGACAGAAGTTCAAATGTTATTTTTCTTCATTATCTCAGTCTCCTCCTGAGCACAAGAAGTAAAATACTCGAAAGGGGATCTACTTGTTGCCTTCTGTGTTTGTAACCACAATTATCACTGCAACAACTCCACTGTGTTCAGTAGCAATCAAACAATTCAGGTGGCTATTTTCAAAGTTACTTCTTAGAAATGTTAAAAACTAGATCTTATATAGGTACGAAAAAGAAAAAAAAAAGTAGCATTTTCCTAAGGTTATTTTTAGATATTGTATCCTATGTCAGATTTTACTTTTACCTTTTAAGAAGAAGTGGTTGGCTTATACTGTATCCCAAGCAATGTCAGGGGAAAAAAGAAAAAGAGAAAAGATTGGTTTAAAAAGAAAAGTCAGAGGTAAGAGCCAATAGCATGATACCTGTATTTAGCATTATTTGTGTCCTATTGAGCTAAGCGCATCCCATGGAGGTCAAATGTGCACATCTTGGTAACATTGTTTCCAGTTCCTTTAGGCCGTGCACCCAGCGCCCAATTCCCCTGAGTGTGCAAATGGAAAAACTGGAGGTGAGCGGGCAGCTGTTGGGTGCAGCCAGGCCCACATGAGCTGGAACAGCACAGCGGCGTCCCCTCTCCCCAAGGCGGGAAGCATCCCAGATGGTGGGGGAGGAAGAAAGGAAATAGGCATGTCAGAAGAACAGAACCAAATAGTTTCCAGCCAATTCGACTTAAAAATATACGTACATTAAAACAGATGCAGGAAGCAGACTTAACCATTGTGAAATTATATGCAAAAGTGTTTCCGAAAAATATAAAAAGAGTTTATCCTATCAATGATTTAAAATATTTTGTTGACTGAAAACCACAAGTATTTAGGACCTCATCTGGGGATGCTGGGTGTTCTGGATAGCTGAAGGTTTGCTCTTTCCAGTAGAATTTTATAAAAATGTTTAAGCACTGGAAAATCTATATAAAATGGACATGCTATGGCCACATTACTTAAAATATACTGTACACAATTAAAACTTGCCTGACAACTAGATATAAAAACTAAACAGTCAGTACCAACCACAAAGGGGCAGAAAACAATTCCATTTCCAGTAAGTGGCCTGCAATGCTGTGTTTTTCATGTGATTCGTTCTTTTACAACAATTTTTCCCTTGCTTTCTTCTCCCTTACTATGCAGTCCTCTGCTATCACTTCTCACTGTTATCTGTGTGCTTTTCCTTACTTCCAATTTGCTACTGTTAATTTGCTGTGTCCTACGAGAACAGATACATGTGACTATGAGAACAGTGTGTAACAAAATAAAATTCCCACAGTGAGGAAGGACCTGGAGATGCCGCCTGTGAATGCACGCGTCAGTCCGGCACATGGATTTTGATGCCTGCTGTCCCTTTATCCACTCTGATTCTTATTTTGTCCCAGAAAAATAAAGATGGTAACTAACTGGTTTTTAGACAGGTGAGTTTTACTGTTTCAAAAATGATATACACATATGTTTATGCGTGTCTCAAAGCCGTACTTATAGATGATCACCTTAAGCCCTCCTCAATTCCCACAAAGCAGGAGGCATTCCCTTTCCACAGGTAGGGACGACACAGAGTGACAGGGAAGGAACTGTAACACATTCAAAGAGTTGAACAAAGACACAACTGTTAATTCCACATTTTTCTACAGAAAACAAGTACACCAAGATCTAATTTTCATCTTAAAACCAAAGAGAATCATGAAAAAAGAAAAAATTACTTTACATTAGGAGCTAAAGAGAACCATGGGAGATTACGCAGAAAGCACAAATATCTCAGTGGGCGCTACCCCAAGCCCAGGCCGGGGCCCTAGAAGATTTTCAGGATATTCAGCAGGAATTAGGCATGAGCAACAAAAAATAAACACCACAAAGGCAAACCCGTGTGATTTGGTAAGTTTTTAAAGATTTATGCACTGTCACTAGATAATGCTGGGAAAATGTGTATGTTCTCAAGTGGCACATCTGGCAGCTATGTGCCAAGGCCCAGCCCTAAAACTGGGGGTGACTCAGAGAGGCTGCATCATTACTAACATCTTTTTTTAAAAATCAGGTCCTCTCCACCCCCTCCGCACCCCCCATGCCAGTGGGGCGGAGTTTAGACTCAAACAGAGTCCTCCGCACTATCTCTCCATGTTGAAGCCCCTTTTCCTGCCAATTCATTCTGAAAAGATTTCACTTTTGAAGCAGCCAGCCTTCACAGACGTGAAGATGGTCTCCTTTTCAGGCTAAATAGCCCCCCTGTCTGCCTGACCCTCCACCAGCCCAGGGGAATCTCCACCCGCCACCGCTCGCACAGACACCACTCGGGGTGTTCCCTCCTCCGTGATTTATTTGCAGAAGATGCTCGAAGGCATCATCACAACTGATATTTGACTTAGTAAAAAATCCAAAAATTCTCCGACATTCATCAATGTTGACGAGCTATGTGTTTTGGATTTTTTTTGTTTGGTTGGTTTGGGGGGTTTTTTTGTTTGTTTGTTTTTTGTTTTTTTCCTAAAACAAAAAAGCCACAAGAGAAGGTAGCAATAAAAAGTACTAAAATCTAGGATGGAACTACCATATGCAAAGGTATGCTGATCTAAAAAGCTTGCTGGTGAGTCATCAAGAATCAGCAGCTTCCCCACACACCAATAAGAACCCAGTGAAACAGAAAAGTAACCCCATTCATGAGAGGGACAACCCGAACAAACAGCCTAGGAGACAGCAACAGGACAAAAACAGTACCAAGGGCCTTTGTGAAAAACCCACACACCTTCCTAAAAGTACAAAAAAAAAAAAAAAGAAAAAAAAGCAAGACTTGAATATATTTCAAAATATATCATTTTTAATTTAGAATGGGGAACTACCATCCTAAAGATTCTGTCTTCCTGAATTAATTTCTTAATCTAATGTCACTCCAATCACACTACCTCAAGTATTATTTTTTAAGGCAACAGAAATGGTTCCAAAGTTCCTCTAATACAGAAAGAGAAAAAAAAATACTCTTTGAAAAAAGAAGGAGGGGCACAGGAAGTGGATACGTTCTTAGATTATTTCAAAATATATTACATGGCCACAGTAATTAACACGGGGGCAGGGGGTCCAACTCAGGAACAGAGAGAGCGCTTGTGGAAATCCCAGGAAGCTGAAGAGACAGCCGCAAATACACGCTAGGACTCCGTGCACGATGAGGGAGCGTCTGCAGGCCAAGTCCGGGGGGGAAGGACAGAGCACTCAGTACACGGAGCTGGGAGAACAAACGATCCAGTAATGAAGTCAGAGGCCCACCCCACACCACACACCGAAATGAACTTCAGATATACCAAATATTTAAATATTTTTTAAAATCCATTAAAGTACTAGAAGACAATAAAACTGAATATTCACACCATCTTGAAGGTTAGGAGGCGCCTTTTAAACATGACTTCAAAGGCAGAAACTCTGCAAGAAAGGACCCGTTAAACTGCATAAAAACAACTCAGTCCGTCAGAAAAAAATGCCCTAACCCAGGGAAACACATAGCGCTGGTGGGCTGGAAATGTACACGGCCTTCCCAGAAGGCCAGCTGGCGGTATATGTACCAAAATAATTTAAAACAGCCAAAACCTTTGACCTAGTAATTCCACTTCTGGGAATTTATCAAGGAAATGATGATACTATTGCCAAGATATACATACAGAGATATTAATTACACAGTTGTTTACTTCTGTGAAACTGAGCAAGAGCAAAATTTCCAACAATGGTGGATTTCTCAACTAAAGTGTGTGTGTCGATAAAATGGGGAGCTATACAAGTACTTGAAATGACAAAGCAGGTCTAGATAACATGGTAAATGTTATGAGCTAAAAAATAAGCTATAAAACAAAATATGTAGGAAGAAACCACTTTGGTGAAAATACATGTAAAATACTTTTATGTATATATTTGCATAGGAAACGATCCAGAAGAATATACACCAAAATATCAACTTTGGTTATTTCTAGGGGATAGGATTTCAAATAAGCTTCATCTATTTTAAAATTTCTTTTTCTCTGTTCAAGTTATATATTATACATATATTATGTGTATGTATCTATCTATATATATGTAGATATATATATATATCTCACTTATATAATCTCAAAGATAACAGAAGAGGGCAAAAACTCCACAAACTAATTTTTAATATCAAACCAAAGGGTTTTCTACTATAGAAATACTAGAAAGATGACTGAACATCCTTATTAGAACTTTTCCAAATCAACAACAACAAAAAAAGAATGGTGCAATAGAAAAATCGACATACATGGGCAAATAACTCAAGAAGGATTTTGTCTAATAAATACATTTATCTAATAAAATATATGGAAAACATTCACCCTCACCTGGAACCCAAGAAATATGAATAAAAACAACGTGGAGATATTATTTCAAAGCTACTAAATTGGCAAAGAATTAAAAATGCCTGTGTTGGCAACAGCTCAGAGGCATGAACATTTCCATGCCCTATAAATGAAAAGGTACCTTGATATATTTTGAGGACAAGTTTGCAATAGGTACCAACAGCTGGCTGACCAAGCCATGTTAAGTTTAAAAAAAAAATTTTTTTTCACTTAAGAAATCATCATGAAAATGTACAAAATCAGGTGTAAAAAGCTGTTCACCATTTAGTGAATAAACTGATAAATACTACCATTATCCCCATTTTTGTTTAAAAAAATACCTGCACAGACAAAAAAAAAAAAAAAAATTCCTAGAGGACTTCAGATAAGATGTTCATAGTAGCAATATCTAGGTAGTTACGAATGATGCCTTTAAGTTTGCTTATCTGTATTTTACAAATTTTACATATAACGTGAACACTTGAACAAAGAAGAAAAACGTTTAGGAATAGAAAGGGAATCCCCCATACTTCCCTCTCAAATTAAAAAGATAAAGTAACAGTAATGGACTTTGCCAGTAAAAGGAAGAAAAAAACAGATGGCAGGTGAGAGCAGGGGAGCGCCAAGACTGCGGCGGGAACAGAGCCGCACCGTGAAGCACACCGAGCGACCCTCGGCCCTTCCCAGGACACACTCCCACGCGGGGCCTTCGGATGACAGACCCCAGAGTGGGGAGTCCACAGCCCGCCCCGCCTGCCGGGTTCCAGCTGCTCCTAACACACCGATGGTCCCCAGTGACCGGCCCCTGGATTCCTCCATCCCTAAACGCGCGATTCGGCCGTGGCCGGCGGTGCTGGGTTAGCCCACCGGGGACTGTCAGGAAGCATCTCTGACCCAACGTGCAGAGGCTCCTGGGGGACTTGGGACTCCGGCCACGAGCTGAGCCCTGTGGGGACCCAGACGGCTACGGAGACCCGAGCTCTGCGGGCCCTCCCGCTGGGGGGCTGTTCTGTCAGCTTCCAAGAAGGGGGTCTTGGCAGAAGACCTGGTAAGACTGGATGATCCGTCCCTCGCTGGCTGTCCGTCCGTCCGCTCGTTCACTCACCGGAGGCCGACTCGGGTCTCCCGCGGTGGGTGTCACGCTGGGGGGCGGAGGCAAAGGGAAGGCGGCTCCAAGCTCAAGCTGCCCTTATGGAGACACAGAGCAACACGGCCACACTCGGGGGACAGAGGTGGGGGTGCACTGGCAACAGCACTGGAAGGAAAGATTCCTCGAGTGGCCGGCACTCGGCGCAGGAAAGTTCCTCCAGGCACTCGGGCTGGGCAGGGGCCCCACGAGAACGCAGTGTGAAAGCAAAGTGTGGGATTGCTCGCCGATGGGCGGAGGCGCAGGACAGAGCAGAGCCCGCTGCCAGCCCCGGCCCCTCACCTCAGAGGTGGAGAAACTGGGGCCTGGGCAGGACACATGAACTCCCCAAGGACCCACAACGGGGTTGTCACAAAAAACTCGGGATTCTCGACCTTTTCTACGACGGTGTTCTACCAGGATCACCGTGGCAAGAGCTGCAGGTAAGACCGCTCGGAGAGGGGTACTCGAGCAGCTTCCCAGCAGGAAGGGACCAAGCAAATTTGGGGGTGTGGGGCTGTGCCCGCTGCAGAGACATGTGCAAAGACAGCACAGCCAGAACCTGGAGACGCAGGCGGTCTGGAGCCTGGGGAACAGCAGGTGCCAAAAAGCCTCCAAAGTTTCACCCTCAAAGAGGCTGTGAACAGAGAAGCAAGGAGGGCAGCAGAGCCAGTGGGGTGCAGGCAGGTCCCTGGGGAGCAGCACTGTCTGTTCTAGCTCTGCCTACAAACAGGGGCCAGCCACGGGCCTCCTAACGAGCGCTCCCCGGGCCCTCTCGCTTAACAAGCTGCAGAGGTGGAGATGGTTCTCTCGGGACAGAAACCACGTGCGCATCCTCCGAAACAAAAAGGTCTTGTCCTTAAGCCCACTGGTGGGTGACCTCACCTGCTGCTGGACACACCAGATTTCTGAACCTTTGCTTCTGCTGTTACTTCTTAATGGTCTACAGAGAAATGCCCAGCTCCGTCACACAAGACTCGGCAAGGAATGCAGACCTTACAGAGCATAATCACGTGATCGCAGTTTGTGAAGCCGGACACACTAGACCATCTGACTGTATTACAAGCAGGAAAAACACAATCAGGCAAGTAAATATGTCATATTTAATTGGAACAGTAGCTTCCTATAGAAAATCGACTCTAGATGAGAAAAAAAAATACATGTTTTAGAATTTGTAGTTTTTCTATTTTCTTTTACTTCAAGCCTCCATTAATATAGGCCTGTTAACTGTCAAGTGCATTCACAGAAATAAACTGATACTTTTCGTCTCTATGTATCTGAGTTCATCATTACTTACTCTACCTCATCATGATAAATAATCTTTGAATCACACGTAATGATCAGGGGAATTTAACAATCCCAGATTGATGCCTGAGATACACACATGAAGATGAACATCAAGGAAATATGTGGGCCCAGATCCAGGACTTCCTAGAGTAAGCGGGGTTGAAAACACGGCCATCACAACCCACAGGAATCTTCATGCCATGGTATTTCTGAAGGGAAAGAGTCTTCATTAAGGGCCAGCAGAAGTACTAAGTTGGACCCCAAGTAAGCATCTGACCCTTGAACGAGAATGTAGTCATGAAAGGTGCCAGTCCAGCGATGAGCCACGATCTGGACGCTGTCCGTGACCATGACGGACGTCCTGTCTGGTGGGGGGTGGATGCGTGTGTTTCAGGGCTAGAGACGTTTTTGTAAGCTTGCGTATATTTTTTGTAGCTAATCCTCAGAAAAACAGGTCTACGTGGTTTCTGTTGTTTAAATTTCTCCCCCCCACAAAAGGCATTTCACTACAGCCCTTATCTGTCTATCTTAGAAAACACAGTTCTGTTTTTCTGGGTTTGAAATGCAGCCGGAAGTCGGGGGTTTACTTTCACTTTGCCAGCACCGAGGCTCTCGGAATAAATAAAATCCGCGGCTATCCCTGTTTTCCATTAAAATGAACAGGAAGTTTTTAAAAAAATGGTCAAGTCCAAACATTTCAAACGAGCACAGCTACAAGTCCATTTAATGATAAACTCGCCCCTATTTTTCACACTTCAGAAGAAGGACAAAGCCGTAGTTTCGTAGGCATGTGTCAACTCTACTGTTCCCCCAATTTCACGAAATACGGAGAATATTAGCAAAAGTACAAAAGTGGCGTCACCTCTGTAGCAGCAAACTGCTTTCCCAGGAGAGCCCTAACGAGGCAGGCACCCCAGTCGCCCCGACCCCCCGAGGGGAAAGATGCTCTCCACGCTGAAACTGCGGGGGATGGTTCTTTTCAAAGTAAGGTGACTCAGGAGGCAAGGCCATCCGTGCCGGACCTCACATCTGTTTTCAGTCATAAAGGCCATTAGATCTTGTGGCGTGTGCAGTCTGCTATTCTACCAACGTCCTACGAAAGCCTGGCATCTCGAGAGGCAGGGGCGGCAGGGGCACGGCGACTCGGCCGGCCGGGAGGAGACACGCAGCCCGGGCAGCCTGTGGATGAGAGGCGGCAAGCGGCACCGCCCGGCTGCAAACACAAGGTCACGGCCACGGCCCGGCCCACGTCTGGCACCTGGGCGGTGAGCTTCAGCTGTCAGCGAACGCAGCATCTGGTGGAGGCAGGGGGCAGGCGGGGGGCTGATGGGACCATCCGAGGAGAGGCTGCCCGCTCACCGGCCCCGCGTGGCGCATCACCTCCCCCCCAAAGGCACTTCCGGAAGACGACATTGTGTCGGGGCGCCTCCAGTGCCGGAGCCAAGATTATGAAGAAGCCATATATACCGCCAAATTACTGCGGGCTCCAACTTGGAATAAATCCTGCGGTCCTCCGCTCGCCGCAGCCTCTCCCAGCCGGCTTCAGTCCTCCATTACTGTGAACGCTCTTCGGCCTACAGCAAAAAATATTGACAAAATTCTGCTTTGAAGACAGTTATTGTCTCTGTGTACTTGATAGCAGCCTTCAGAACTTCACCTGCTAGCATTAAATTCTTGAGTTGGGAGGAAAGGAGAGAAAATTTGCCACATCTCAAGCTCTTCTGCTGTAGCAGCAGCAGATCAAATTATTCTTTCAATTAAACTAGTTTTGTGTCTAAAAGAAAAAAAAAAAAGGCCACGGGTTTTTAATTCCCTCTCCCCCCAACACATGTAAAGAATCAAAGGCATCACCTCTTCTAAACCCTGTGACTCGGACATGATCTAAATGGCTTAGTATTCTTGGATAATACAGCTCATAAAATTAAATCTACTCCCAGAGACTTCAGCAGCACTCACTGTGTGTTCTGAGCTCACAAGCAGCTGAGTGACGGACAGCTCTGCATTGGGGCACATCTCGACGGACCTGATGAAGGGCCTTACCCCTCTCTCTCTTACACACACACACGTGCACACACACACGCACATGCATCCAGGTCTGTGTGCCAGCACCACAGATGCCTCAATAGGATCTGAACAGAGGTCTGGGACTCCCAACATCACCCCCATGTCCCTGGGATGAGGAGCGACACCCCAAAAAGCCACAGAACTTCTACTCCCTTGGCCAGGTGACATCCGCACATAACTCACATTGTCACAGGCAGCAAGACAGCCCTGCACAGTGCGTGCCTCTCAGCCGACTTCCTGCCCGAGGACTGGATCCAGTCTTTCGCAGGAAATGCCCAACTGACAAGTGCTCTGTGTTGGACTGTCTCCTCAATACATCTGGTTTAAGGGCAGTAGAATTCGAAACACCCATCTTGGAGGGATACTTACAAGGTAAGGATGCCCCACTAGCGGGGGCAACGGACAGGACGTGCACACACATTCAGGGGGCTGTGGGAGGGGGATGCAAAATCCGTTGGACACGGATTTTGTTTCCAAAAACCATCTTAACAGAAATCAGAGACAAAGGCTAGCTGAGATGTAACATTCAGAATAATCAGGATGCTGAGTATAAGAAAACATAACTTTCTCTGTTACGGTACCCACGGTGGGCACGTTATAGAACCTGGCATCGTTTGCTGAGCACCGTGCTTATGAAGAATTTGTGCCAGAACGTGAATGAGAGTCTCTTTCCAATAAGGAGCTGTCCTCTGGTATGTCCCCGGATAAGACAAGAATTTCCCAACCTTGAAACACAAATTCTGTAGTTTCAGTAAACAGACTGTATAGGGCCAAATGGGGAGACACCCCGAGACCAAATAAATCAGAATAAAATGAGGAACCAAAAATCCAGGGGTTCTAGCAAGTCTGTGTACTTAGGATTATGGTAAGAAGACAGTTCAGGTCTAGATCAGGGAGGCTGAAAATCTTCCCTTCTTAGTACAGCTTCACACACCTAAACACAGAAAGCACAGTGCAGTCCCATAAAAGCTAAGAATGTATTTTAAATATCAATATAAGAGCTTAAAATTAACATTCACATACCCCTAAAAATCCAGAGTTCCTGTTAATGCCTTCACTTTACAAAGAATGACCCCCGCCAAGGGTTTTATGATCTCCGTGGCTCTAGGTACTACCAGCTGTCTTCCTGAACCCAACGTCTCCAAACACCAACGTGGGATTCACCTCCTCCAGCTCCTCTCTGCTTTACCTAAAGGCACAAAGTAAATCCAGTTTCTCTTCACAGATTGTAGGCCTGGTTTTAATTTGTGCAATAGTCCTTTTGATAACAATGCCTAGTTAAAAACATCCATTAAAAGTCTGTAGCAGGCATTTAATGGAAGGAAAATCTAATAGGCTTCCACCGCAACTCCTTCATTAACTTTTAAAAGAATTCTCTCCTATGGTGTTAGCAGACACACACACACACACACACACACACACACACACACACACGGCATGGGGAACAAAGAGAGACAGACAGACAGAGAGACAGAGGATGGGAGATGGAGACCAAGAGGGCTTCCCCATATCCCGGGCTGGATTATTAATCTTGGAAAAGAATGAGGTCGAATAATCTTTGCCTGTGCAGCTACCTTCACCAACCCCTACTAAGCTAAGACCTCCTTTTGTAACTAGTGTCCACTGTCTCCAAGTCATAAAAGTGAGACTCAGGGGAACCCCGGTCTGAAGGCAATATCGTAGCAAGGCCACCTGAGCATGGGACCTCATCCTTCACCAGGAAAAACGGGAAAGGACGGAAACAGGCCGGAGACTGGCCAAGCACAGCGGCCAGAGAGAGAAGAAGACCTCCACGGCCACAGCACGCTGAAGGACACGTGCTCTGCTGGAGAAAGCCGGTGTCCGGCCCGTCCTTCAGTGGTCAACCGAGGAGCCCCATCAGGCTCACAAGCGCACCTCGTGGCTCCCAATGGTGCCTCGAGCACCGGATGTTCGCACCCAGAGTGGGGGCCGCCCAAGGCAGCCGGCCAGCCCGGATGCAGTGTGCGTGGGGGAGCCAGCCGTCTGCCTCGGCTGCGTGCTCCTCCCCGCGTCTCGACGGCTTCTGCTGCTCGCCGCCTTCCCCATGTAGAGCCTCATAGCTCCTGTAGTATCTCCCTACTGCTCAGAAACGTGTCTTGTTTTATTATGACTTCTTTTTCATGCTCTGGTTCCCAGGCTGTGTGGGTGTTGAAAGGTCTGGCCCTGGCCCTCTCTTTCCCATCAGCCCGGCTACATCCAGGACCCTATGCTGTGTCCTGCCTGAAGGGCCCACACAAAGGCCCTACCCATGATTTTAAGAAAAGACAAAACCATCCAAATTAACTCAAAGAACTGTGTCCACAGCAAATGCATTGGAAAACAACCACCACAACAACATCTTTTGGGACTCCTGGGCTAATTTAGGACCGGTTCCTGGTGATTTCTGTTGTAAGTGAAACTCCACCATGTTTGTCATTCTCTTCAATCTGAACACCGCTCAGCTCTTCTTACCGAACCTGCTGACACACATCACCGCAAATGCTGCCACGACTCACAGCCACAAACACAGCCAAAGGTCACCTGATCCAAGGGCCGTGCGCAAGTGCGGCAAGAGGCAGCGTGGGGGCCGGTAAGGCCTATGTTATCGCTGAGTGGACCTTGGACCAGCACCATCCTCAGAACACCAAGGAGAGGGGTCCACCAAGACCGCACCCAGGACCGCCAGTCCTCACAAGCCAGGCCCCCATGCCTGTCCACAAGGGCATCCCCAGGCGGGCCCACCAGAGTGGGCAGCGGGAACCACTGCAGAAGTGGCTCATAGTTGCTGGGGAGGCCCCTCATCGTAGAAGGGGGACACCCCTGGGAAGGGAAAGGGTGAGACCCACCCGTGTGAGGGACAGATCTACCTCAGGCAGGAGCTGGGGGCTGCCGGGAAGCCCAGCAGCCGTGGGCTCCACGCGTCTGCCCCACCTTCCCTTTTAAGAGGCCGCTCACTGCTGAGCTGCCTGTACCCCTTCCCCACCCAAACTAACAAGGGCCACTCTGCCGCACCTGCTTTTTAGATGCCGGACCCTCTGCGCGACAGCATCGCACGGTATGGTGCCCCTGACACACTGTATGTTGCCCCCACCGGGTGCGGCCCACGGCAGCTGCCCTCCGGACTGAGGATGATGCACTGTAACCCAAATCAAGTGGGAGGAATAGTTTGCTATTCAGTCATCAAATGTCATGGAAACACACTCCACATGACTAATGCTCCACTCCTTACTGGCCTCAATTTGTTTCAAGATGTTTCAATGAATCACAGTATTGCAACTTTCTTGCCGATGAGCTCTTTGAGGACCCTTTGTTAGTATCCCCCTCCCAGATGGTCTCGTGGTAGGCTCCTCACAGCTGATCGGTAAACACCTACCCTTCCAGCACAAGTCCATGAAGACGGGTCCATTCCTTCCTATCATTGTGAGACTAGCAATGGCCACACGCACAGCACCGAGCAGCCAAGATGGCAGCGCCAGTCTTTCCTGATCAACAATCAAGATACTGGTTATCAATATCTTAATACTTACAAGGCACGTTGAGCCCATGTATGACTCGCGGGAGGCTGTATCTCTACCTCCAACCATCAGGAAAAGCTGTTCTGCAAATGAGAAGGCATGATTTTCTCCTATGGTGGGTTGAATAGGGTCCCCCAAAATTCATGGCTTCCTGGAAACTCACACTGTGACTTTACTTGGAAACAGAGTCTTTGTAGATATAACTGGTTAAGCTGCACTGAAGTCACCCGATGGGGACGGGTCCTAAATCCAGTGATTGGTGACTTACAACCAGGCGAGAGAACACACAGGCACAAAGCAGATGGACACACAGAAGAGGAGGCCAAGTGACAAAGGGGGCAGATGGGAGGGACACCACCAGAAGCCAGCGTTCACTCAGGATTGCTGGGAACTCTCGAAAGCTGAAGGAGACGAGGAAGGATTCTCCCGAGCCTTCAGAAGGAGCAGAGCCTGCTGACCCCTTCATTTCTGACTTCTAGCCTCCGGAACAGTGAGAGAATGAACTGGCTTAACTATTAAATTCCCTCAGGGTTGAATTTTTACTTGTTTGTTATGAGCTTCACGGCACAAGGAAGAAATCAAAGCAGTGCGGGAATCACAGGCAAAGGGAATCGACGTCCAGTTGCCCAGTTACCCGGGGAAATGTGTGTCCTTAACATCTAGGGGTTGTCCACCTGCGAGCCCACAGCCCCACAGCCCCTGAGCTGGGGGCGAGGGGAGAGAGAGAAGGGGCAGACATCCCACCCTCGTCCCCACTCAGCAAAGTAAGTGGCCGGCCGGCGGGGCAGGAGAGCCAGGCCTTGGCCAGCACACCCTGGGCTGCAAGCTCGTACCAGGGGAGGGAGGGGGACGGAGCCCAGCTCTTCTCAGTCCCAGAAGCATCGCAGGGCTGTTGAGACAGACCACCCACCACCCCCTCCAGGACGCCGGTATCCAAAGGCTGTGGAACACTCAAGCCGCATCCCGGACAGGTGACGCACGTCCATGGAGAATGTGATGCGCTCACTACTGATGCTGGCATCTGAAACCGGAAGCACTCAGCAAATACCAGTGGGCCGACGGGAGGGGGAAACTGCCAGTGGAACGGCCCACAGGAGAAGCTACCGCCAGCGCGGGCGCGTCCTGCCTCACGGGCACGGGTCCCGGAGCAGGCGTCCCTCGAGCGCTGTCTTCCTACATCAAAACACTCGCTTCAAATCAGAAAACAGGCAGTAAATGAGCCACTCTTCTGAATGCATTAATCTAAATAGCAGGTTTGACTGGCTGTTAAAAATTATTGAGTGACTCCGAAGATCAAAATTGAGTAGGTTTGTGTTTTGTGATGGTTACAAAATTGTGGGATGAGATCCTTTTGTTGAAGCAACTTACGACGGGGAAGAAGAGAGAGCACTAGGGCCCGGCGAGGCCCGAGCAGCTGGGGACCACTGTCCCCAGACATGATGCTGGGTGCCACATTGGCCAGGCCAGGTTAGCCCACAGGAGGCTCCCCTCAGGGCAGGCGGCCATGGGGTTGCGTCTTCTTTCAAACAGGAACCTGTGGTTCGAGGCCAAGGCTAGGGGAGAGAACGCTCGTGTGCAGGGGGCCTGGCGTGATACTCCCAGCAAGGACTTAGTGTAGCTCCAGGAGCAGGACGCCCAGTTCAGGGTTCTGCATTCAGGTCCTGACAGTAAACCACAAAGTTTCTCAGAACACTGGGACACTGGAACTTACACAAATTCTCCAAATATCTCATACAAATCCCAAACTTGGCACCAGAAAAAAAAGAAAAAAGGTAAAAGGTAGCACTGTCTCTCCCTTTAAAAGCCAAGTCATTGCCCTTGAAATTTGCAGAGTTACCATTTTCTGGGGGGAAGTGATGTGCCTGAAACCGTAAACAAGAGAAAAAGGAGCAGGCACTGTTTTCAGAGACCCCTACTGAAGACAGCAGCATGAAAGTTCAGGTTTCCTGGTAACACAATTTACTTTTCTAGATGCCACATTCTCCAAGGATCTTCCTACTTCCTCAGATCAACGGTGTACAGATTATTTTCAAAAGGTCAGCTGTACCAAGGGGCTTGAGCAGGGGCATCAGGCCCTCGGACCCCGTGATGTCCCTACATCAGCAATGCAGGGCCTAGCAGGGCAGCGAGCCACGGCCACACCCGCCCCAGACACACAGCGCTCCAGAAACATGGGGTTTCCTCAAAACTGGGAAAAGTGATGCCAGGCTATTCCCCTGCTGTGCAGGGAGCGTTTTCCTCAAAGTCCATGCTTGTGAGCCTTCTAACTGAACTATACATATCCCAGGCAGGGAGGAAGACAGGTAGCATCTATTTAAACAAAAGGAAAAAAAAGGAACTGAGATTTTATTCTCAAGAAAATACGTTCAAGAGAGTGAGAACTTTCTTAGAGTTGGCAGTTTAAAATGAAAATTTAATCACGCAAATTAGAATTTTTATAAAAAGCTATTTTCATGATCTTACTATTTTCAGAATTATCCTGTAATTCCGTGACGATGAGATGACGTAGATCTCACATAACAATGTGCGCTTCTTTACACAATAAGCTCCCGGTCAAGGTGTCCATATTCTTCTATGATGAAATCACCACACGGCCACACTTGTCAGGGAATGCCAAAAAAAAAAAGTTTCTTTCAGGGCGCCTGGGTGGCTCAGTGGGTTAAGCCGCTGCCTTCGGCTCAGGTCATGATCTCAGAGTCCTGGGATCGAGTCCCGCATCGGGCTCTCTGCTCAGCGGGGAGCCTGCTTCCTTCTCTCTCTGCCTGCCTCTCTGCCTACTTGTGATCTCTCTCTGTCAAATAAATAAATGAAATCTTAAAAAAAAAAAAAAGTTTCTTTCAAGAGTTCAAAAGGAGCTGAGCTTTGAGGCTCCCTTGAAATTTTAATCAAAAAATAAAAATAATAAATAAATAAAACAGTATATGGAAATATCAACTATTCACTTGATTCAGACCATTATCTTTTGAGACAGGCCCTAAGCTGGGGGTTCATATGACGCCCCTGAAGCCCTTGCTGGTGCTCGCCCTCTCCTTGGCCTCTGACCCTTTGCAAACAGAGGACACTCCCCCTGGGGCCGGGGAACCCTCATCCCCGGCCACCACGCCTCCCACTGAAGAGGCCTGGCCGGGCCCTGCAGCCTGCTCTCAATTCGATAAAGGGAAAGCTGCGCTGGCAGCGGGCCACAGGTCTCACAGACCCCACCCATCAGAAATAAAAGAGCCCCCCCCCATGACCCATTCTGGAGGAATGACCGGATTATCCATCTGCAAAGAACACGCAGAAACACAGCTAGGTCAGGAACTAATTCATAAAAATATGCTATTGTTCTGGATTTTGCCAGGCTGTTCAGGTTTACAGGACTCGTTGTTTATTGGGATTTCCTTTCTTGTACTAGCCACCCTCACACCTAAGTGTGTGTTTATGATTTAGTACTTTCTTTTCTTAAGAGGCCTCCCCTCAAAAAAAAAAAAAAAAAAAAAAAACCACCACAACCCTGACTGCTCCCCCAGGAACGGGCCTCATCCACGCAGCCTCCCTGTTCAAGTGGAGTCTCTGACTCAGCCTCTACAGAGGCCCATGCAGGTTCAGAGCCGGTTCCTGCCTTCCCGAAGTCCTTCTCCCTCAGGCTCCCCCAGAACAGACCAGCCCACACACGGAACAAACCAAACTCTCTCCCTGTAGGCTCCCCCCTCCCCAGCACACTGTGATTTAATGATCCACTTTGGCAATTCTTAGAAATCTCCGCGCTCCCGATGTCTCCCACACGCACCGCAGGGGGAGCGACCCGCTGGGCGCCTGTCCCCGGCCGGCAGAGTGTGATGGTGCGCGGCGGCTGTGTTCGGCATCCGTAGGATTTCCGGGAGAACCCAGTCCCGGGCACGCTGGAGCCACCGAACGCTTCCACACAGGCCACGTCCTCGTGGCCAGTATCTGCTGTCCCCTCCCCCGCGCCACACAGGACGGCCAAGTCCTAGCCAACCGGCCCAGAGTGTGGAGGAGTAAAGAACAAAGTAGAAAATTGTTCGAGAAGGCTTCAGATAAATTAATAAGTGAGACACAGGATGAGTCATTTAGAAATGAGGAATATTTCTAAAAACATCCCTAACCTTTGGAGCTTGACGTAACGGGTGTCATCTGGTCTCTCCGGCAAAGTGACATGGCAGCCACTGGAGAAACCAAAACAGAGCAGCATGTGGGCACATATATACACACGTACACATGTATGTGTACACACATGCGAGGGGTTTTTGTTCCTATTTCATGTGGGAAGCACGACAGCGACAGGAAAACTCACGAGTGTGGGGCAGGAGCCTCCCGGACCCGCGGCTTTCCAAGGAGGACAGATGCCGGGGTCCTCTGGTCCGCTGAAGACACCGCAGCACCGGGGTAGCAGAAGGACCAGGGATGGCCGGGCATCCGGGGTGCCATTCCCCACACGCCAACTACCACAGACAGACTCTGCACGGTGCACGGCAAACACTAGCAAGCAACACGTGGATAGCTTCGGAGGTCAAGGAATCGGACCGACCCGGGCTTAACTTAGAAGACTGTACTTCCCTTTTTCTACTTGGCCTTACGACAGTCGAGGCCACCCATCCACAGAACCTCCACTTCAAGAGCTTCACTCTGTCTAAGAGACGGGAGTAAGGACACACAGAAATTAACGTACAGAATATACGCACACAGGAATCGAGGAAACCCAGGCTCTCACCCAGTTCCCGAGCACCGACTACCTCCCAGGCACCGTCCCAAGTACTGCGCGCACAGCATGAACAAACCTGTATCCCCATGAAGCTTAATTACAGAGACAACGGTCGTTACTATACTTATCATCAGATTTCGCCATTCGCAAAAGTTCACTGAGAAGAAGGCTGGACTTCATGATTTATAACCAAATAATTACTTTTGTCCCATAAATATGTTTTTTTACGACCTAATGTTTCAGGCTCAAATACAACTTTGGGCTTTCTGCTAGGAAGGACGCACAGCACGACAGCAGGCTTTCCGCCCTCCCATTGGCTGTATCCCTTCCCCGGTAAGAAGCATGAGGAGGACACAACTATGGAGCAGCATGTTGTAGAGATGACAATCGGCTAGAACTGGGTCTGCCCAGAGAACCCAGCCTACCTACTGACCTTAGTGACTCCAGGAAGGGTCACAGGGAAGAACACATGAGTGCCACACACCCCTCAGATGGGAAAGGTCTGAAATACACCAGTGCCCCTAGAACACCAGCAGGGCCCTGTGTGGTGACCACTAGAGTGACCAGCAGGACCACTGACTGTTGACCTTCATGACCACTGGGTGGTGACCTTCAGGACCACTGGGTGGTGACCAGCACTCCTAGGACTTAACATATACATGCTATATAGTGCATAGAATTTCTAGAGAAGGATGTTGATACAAGTGTCAAAGAGTGGCCTCAGAAGAGAATATGACCAGCGTCCACACCAGAGCACGGACACTGGTCTTCCTGCCTGGAGACCCAAGGCATCAGAGCAGACCCTGCAGGAAGCCGAGAAGCTGTTCTACTGCCCACGGCCACGGCACGCCGCAGATCACGGTTGAATTACGCGGAAGGAGAGAAGACAAGACAGCCGAGACAAATAGGAAAATGGATTTTTTGTTTCCCATATTCAATCCTGATAACATTTATTTCATTACTCAATGAAATTTTTACATGCACGGGATGCATAATAAGATATTTTATATAAAGTTAATATTGATAACCACTTTAGTTTTCAAAATAGTCACTATACCGTGAGATCCATTACCTCAAGGACCTTCTTAGTTATTTTTCTTTCCCCTAGACCCCTCTGGAAACAAGCAGGTACTCAAAGTAAGTATTTATTGGGTAAATAAGCCAATGAATGAACAATTGTACAAATGAGCAAATGAACTCCAGGAGACAGAAATTCGTGCCAGTTAGGACGGTCCCGACTTTCCGCTGAGAAATCTGACATTGGAGGAAAAGACGTATGCTCTCTGAGGGAACCCGAGCCCACTGTTTTGGGCTTGAGTCTAAAGCCGCTCTGGTGTTCTTAACTCAGTAGTGTCAAGGCACAACCAGGGTCCCCTGCAGAAAGTTCCAGAGAGAGCCCACGTGTCAAGAAGCCAAGATAACTATACATTTAAGGTCAATATTTATTTCTCATTTACCCCCCCCCCACCTTATTCCAAGAAGGATTTAAGGCAGCTTGTTGTATGCCCAAGGGCCCACTGAGGCTCATTTTTGGTCACACGAGTGACTGCACATCAAACATGTCCATGGGCAGGTGTGGCGCACTAACGACCTACAGAGACCGGACTGCGGGGGCAGGAGGCCATTTGCCTTTAATATGAAATCAAAGGTAGAGCAGCCAACACAATATCTAAAATGTATTTTAAAAACCACCTAAAATATCACAGAAACAATTTGTTCCTTGAGTGTTTTAAGAACAGTAAACATGAGGAGGGGGAAAAAAGAACCCTTTTTCCCGATACCCTTGAACTAAGTTTATAGACATGTGTGTGCATAAATCCATCATACTTAACAGAAAAGTTAACGGAAACATCCAGAACCACACAGCATTTTCTTAATTTGAGTTGGTAACCAACCAACTACCAATTACCAACCATAATACAAAAAATACAAGATGTAATGGGAAAAAACCTTTCCAATAACTGCCCAACAGCCCCGGCAGAGTGGTCATTACTCCCGACGCATCCCCCTACTCCATCGTCCGGAACTATATTTATTATGAATTATTAGATTTTGGAGCACTTGTCCTCTGAAGAGCTCAAGACACTGCAAAATAACTCCTAAACTGCGCACAAACGTGACAAGAACAGCTGTAGTGTTACAATCGGCGGGGAGGGGAGAGGTAGGGGAGAGACAGAAATGGACAGAGTCAAGGATGGGGAAAAAGTGGCTGAGAAGAGGGGCCGGGGCAGCCAGAGGAAGAAGGTGTGCCGGGAAGCAGCGACTGTCATTTCAAATATCCAGTAAAGGCAAGTCTGGCTCTGGTTGTCCCCGGCCAGACCCACGGCCGGCCACCATTTCTTCACGATTCAGCTGCCTGGCACATGGGAGATCCCCCAGATTTATAGGACATGTTTCAGCTTCCATCTGTGTAGACAGGGCCCTTCTAAAAATAGCAGCTTCTCCATGATATCCCATGGAACATGAAAGCGAGCAGAGCCCAGGTGTAGCCTTGCCTTTCAAAGAGCTCCGAGAACCACCAGCACCACCACAAAATGGATATACCTACGTGCCCAGAGAAGCCCACACTCAGTGCTTCCAAGGTTGGGTTTTTAAAAGTATTTTAAAGATCAATTAATCCATCCTCCCATCCGAGCACAGAGAAAGTCTTACCAGCCAGTGAACCTCATGGTAGGTGGGGAGCCGGGGCACAGGTGCTCCACACACAGTGCTCCAAGCCTCCTCGCAAAGCCAGAGGATGAAACAGCTTCTCTAGGGGAAGAACGGGAGCGGGCCCACCATGACCCCCTCAGAAAGGAAGTTTGCGTAAGCGGTTCCTTTAGCTCCGAGACCCCGAGAGTGACCGCAGGGTTCTGCTGCCAGTGCGGCCGGCAGACTCCCTCTCCACCTGTAACCCCTGGAAAAACAAGGAGCGACGCCGACATGTGTGGACTCCCGCAGGCCAATGCTGGCTCCCCGAGCCAACAGCCCGAATGGGCGGCACCGTGGCGTGTTTTTCACGGAGCTGGAGCGACTGGCCCAGGACTGTGCTCCGAATGCTGTGTGTTCGCCACGGAGATCCGCGTGGACGCCGCAGCCTTGTTGAGGGAAGTGTCCCGCTCCTTCTTCCTAAATGAACCGTGCTCTACTACGAATTCCAGACTCCCCGCCCCCCAAAGCGAGGAAAGAACACACTGAAAGTAAAATACGTTTCTGTAGTTCAAAGTTTTAAACAGATAAGCAGGTAGGGCTGGGGAGGCTGCAGGTGTAACGGACATCACTTTTCTGTGTGGGCGTGGGAGGAAAAACTGCAGACAGAATTCCTGCAACACGGTAAGCTACGAGGCCGGCTCCAAATTTCACAACTGCTAAGGCTGGGGACTGGCCAAGGCAGGTGCAGGGCCTAGAGGGGCAGCCTGGGAACATGGGTTCGTGAGCTCACACAGACCCGTGACTCCTTCCAAGATCCGAATAGGTCTGAGAACTCAACACAGGTTCTTGACTTGGTGACAGCAAATCTAACCTCATCTGGGTCCACCAGAACCTGAGCTGAACAGATGTGAGCGTGTTTAAAGCTTACTCACCCAAGGCTGTGCGAATAATCACACAGTTCACTACAGAAAAATCCATGTTTCTTTAAGCTGAGGATGCAAATATTCAACACACACACTGAATTTCCTTTCCAAAATCTGAGAAATTCTGAATTCCAGAATGTGTCTAGCCTCAAGGAGTCCAAGTAAAGGGTAGTGGGGGCTCCCGTGTCCCTCCCTGTCCACTGTCCGGCATGTGAGGGCTCCCCTCACAGTTTCCCTGGAGTCCACTGCAGACCCGGTACATGAGAAACCTAAGTCGAGTTACCTCTCCAATGTGCACAACCATCTACCAGAAGGAATGTTCTGGACCCTCAGAAACACTGGCCGAATGAACAGATGAAAACAAGATAACTGATGACAAGTTGAGTAACGCAAACCTAATTCTCAAATTCAACTTATTTTAACTTTCCAAAACACATGCTAAACCTCTTACAGCCACACGGGCTAAATATCTACCAGCAAAACCAAGCACATAGAAGCCACCCAGGGGAGTCCGAGTAAGGAAGATTCTACCCTATGATGCACGGATCCCCCAAATTTGGCTTCATTGATAAAAAATTACCTCTGTGCTTACATCATAAAGCTACCTGAGAAACAAAGGAAAAGTTCCCGTGTGGAAGGTTCACAAATAATGGAAATCTAGCTTCCGTTACTAAAAATGGGTTTGACTATACATTTATTTTCCTTACTAGGACTAAGTTTTAAAGTCCTGTGAGTATCTAAAATTACAGGGTACAGGCAGGTAACTCAGTTTACACAGGCGCTCGCAAGCTACTGAGAGCGAGAAATGGTCTCTCGGTGTCAGCGGAAGCATCCTCAGAGAGACTCAAGATGCTCCAGGGTTACCGACGGAAAAGCCAGGATCCAGGAGAAGCCCCGTGCTGGAGAAGCGCCAGGCACATGGCCCCAGATGATACGAGGGCCAGGCAGGAGCAGACATCTGGATGACAGGCAAAGGTGCCCGGTGATGGGCAGAGGCTGGGCGTCCACTTGCAGCTGGGCAGCTGAGGGCACTGTGGAGGGACCCAGGGACACCATGGAGTGACGCCCCCAGCAGTCCTCCACCCCCAGCCCGCCAAGGCCCCACCAACAGGACAGAAACAGCATCTCACCTCATGGCACCCACATCAGCCCGAAAACGCTATCAGACTGGCCTCGAACGGGGCCACATGCTGGGAACTGCTGGGATTTGGTTCCCCGCCACCAGTGAACTCTGTGTGTGTATGTGTGCGTGCGCGCGCGTGTGTAACCAGCTGAATGAAATCTTACAAATCATGGTTCCACCTCCCATCCCGTTGGCGTGCACTTGAGTAAGTGTTGTACAAACACAGAAGGGGGGAAACACAGTGTTTAAAGGGTATTTTCGAGTTTCCAGTCCAGGAATTTTCCATCCACTCCTTTGTTCTTTTTTTTTTTTTTTTTTTCTTCCTTGTAGGAGCCAGGAAGGGCTCGTGCTACACCAACAAATGACAGGGCAGTCAGGGGAATCTGGGAAGAGAGACGACGTCTCTTTAATTTTGCACACATGATGTTTTCAACCACTAAGGTCATACCTGCGTGTGGTGACTGACAACTTTTCAGCTTGATTCAAAGCAAACAGCTGCTGCTTTGATTGCCTAGCAACTAAAACCTGACGGATGGCCCTTACGATGGATAACTACCATAAATCACCTCATTCAAATGCTCCAAGAAAAAAATTAAAAAACAATGGTTTTCATGACATTTGCTGCACTCCATAATGTGCCGTGATAAATTTGGCCTCCTTACGGATGCACAGTTGTGGCTGCAGAAGT
This sequence comes from Mustela nigripes, assembly GCF_022355385.1. NCBI lineage: Eukaryota > Metazoa > Chordata > Mammalia > Carnivora > Mustelidae > Mustela > Mustela nigripes. The sequence goes on along the minus strand of NC_081564.1, from coordinate 88,027,383 downwards.
TCTGCTGTCTTCCTGGGCGCCCAGGCCTGCGGTGGCACCACTCTGCCCGGCCACTCTCGCCAGGACCCCGTGTCCCGCCTCGCTGACGCGGCCGCGGCCCCCCTGCGTTCACACTGCCTACAATATATTTAGTGCGATGACTTGACCTCGGCCCACATTACGGACGCCATGATTCATACGAATGTGACGGACTACTTCCTGTTTGCAGACATTGCATATGTTCCTAAAAGGCCAAGAATGTGCTTTTAACTTGCAAATAAACACAGACCTGTCCACCCTGGTAAGACTGATAGGAGATCTCGGCCCACGTCCTTTGAAAGCTCCATCAGCAGAGCCGCAGCGAGTCTCCCTGGAGAGGGGCGGTCAGGAAAGGAACCCCCGATTCTCCGGGTCTCGTTTCACTGCCCCCATTTCACCGAGCAGTCACCAGCAGGGCCCGGCAGTCCTCTGCAACTCCCTTGATCCCTTGCTTTGCTCCAGTGGACTCCAAGTTTCTTCTGTGAAGGCTGTATCAGAGTTAGAAGGATGTAAGGACAGCTGCTTCCAAGAGAACCATCCTCTGACCAGACGTGGGGTAGCGATTTTCAATAGAAGAGGCCCCCCCGATTCCTTTCTGAACCCCCACTCAGCTCTCCTGCTGCGAGCCAGCTTCTGTCGTGGGTCGCTCAGCCACCGGACAGACATGAACAGAGCATGGTGCGAGGCTCCGGGGACAGGAGGATCACGCAGCCCTGCCCACAAGGAGCTTAGTGTCCCCTGGACCTGTGACACAGACACAGCAGGGAGCAGCTTCATGCACAGAGACTCACGGTCTCGCGGACCTATCATGTGGCGGGTAACATTCGCCCCAGCAGACAGCGCACCCTCCTGACCCTCAGAAGTTTCCAACGCTAAGGAAGAAAGAATTACTCTTTGTTCTGGAGGCTGCACAATTGCGAGGAACTGTCTATATTTAAAAGCCCAAAGGGGGCAAGGAGAGCATACATTCCAAGTCACAAGCGGCATCATAGCTGCTGTGGCACGTGGTGCTCTGGAGCCAGTGGTGGCAGCCCTGCGCAGGTCCACGTGCCCCGGCGTCACGGGGACCAGCCGGTGTCAGGGCCCCATGAGTCTGGCCAGCACTGGGACGGCAGGGGGCTACCCAGCCGCTGCTCGGCCCGGCTCCAGCCAAGCCCCCACGCCACTCCTTGGTAGGAGCTCCCCTCTCTGTTCCATGAGCCCAAAACCCTGAAATGGAAGGAGGAAACATTAGCCACAAAGAAAACGAGGGAAGGATCCAAGAGCCGCGACCCAGGGAGCTGGGTCTGCAGACCCAGGTGTCAGCCCAGGGAAGGACTCGGAACCCAGCAGAGAAGAAGGATGGACATCGTCCCTGGGCATGTGCAATCACGGGTGCACTCCCGGGGTCCCCGCCCTGAGCAGGAAGAACCAACTCGCCCGCACGTGCAGCTCTCCGGTGTTCTAAGAACTGAGCTCTGACAACCCGTCGTTGGAAGGTTCACCGTCCGATGCACGGATCCCGCTCAGTAAGCTCCTCCGAACTCCCAGCTGAACGAACGTCCATAATGATGCCATATTGAAGCAAAACGAGAAAGACTGGGATTAATTAGGTCGGCGGGACCACCTCTCCTGCATATGCTTCTACCTTGAGGCATTTGGAGATAACCAGGCGTTCTCGCCGAAGCTTCATGCTCCCGACGAGGAAGAGGTCCAGGTTCGTTCCCTCTTACACAGAACAGGCTGCTCTCTGCAGCCCTTAGGAGAGGGAGCTGGCGTCAGACACACCCTTTACCGTGTCCCCGATGACGGCAAGCTGTGGGGCGCATCTCACTCTCTAATATCATCAGGGTCCTAATGGATAAGGCGGATCTGGAAACTGGTCTTTAAGCACCGTCTGCACGGCCACGGGCTGTGCCATCACACTCCAGAGCGACTCTGCCCACACCCCGACTGTCCTCAGTGTGGGGGCCGGGGGCCCACCAAACAGGACAGTCGGGAGATGCTGTCCCTTTAAAACCGGAATGCTTGTTTCCCTTCGGTAAGAAAAGTAAATCACACTATAGTGAGTTGAGCTTTGAAAAAAGCATCCATCCATTAAAGTTCATGGATTCGCGTTTCCAGATTGTCCCTCCCCTGGCTGGGTCTCAAGTTACAGCCTTGTACAACCCAAGTCTAAATAATATTCACCATGATAAATGGCACCATAACTCCGATATCCACAATCAATCTTTGCTTTAAAGATACATCCATCTTCAATAATGTTGATGGGGATTCTGTAAAATGGGAAACGTGACTGTTTTCCCGACCTCATGACAGTGGGGGAAGGAAGCTCTGAGTGATGGCTGTCAGCTCACATCTGGCTGCAAAAATAAATTAGCCTTATGTAGACAAATGAAGGGCCAGCTCTGCCTAGGAAACAGCCACTCCTGAGCAATGGCTAATTTATAGGACTTCTTTCTGGAAAGTTCCTGGCTGAGGCAACAGTCTGCTTAGATATCTCTTTAAATGATATCTGAAGCCGTAAATAGCTTCAGTACCGAGGACTACACAGAGTACAAAGGGCTAGGGATGGGAGGACCAGCAACTTTTCTCACATTCTCACACATGATTAAAATGCAAAAGTCTTCCCTTCCAGGGTGAAGAAATATTTTAACCAAACGCTTTTATATTTTAACACTGTACACTCGCCTCTGGTGCATCTTTTTTTCCCTTTTCACTTTTGGTTCCTTTCTGGTAGTTTGGGGACTCACTGCAAAAGTAAACAATCTGGGGGTGAGGGCAGCCTTTTCTTTGCCTCCTAAAAAAATACATATCTAATACATAGGATGTATATATTATACATACATACATGTCCTTTGAGTAAGTACAAGACCCAAACCTCATCACTGTCTTCCTAAGGGCAGGAAGGGGATTACGGGTTCTAAGTAACAGAGAAGAAACATCTGTGGGGCTTTAGTAGGTGGTTTCAAAAGTAGCCCAGAGGAAAACACTTACTAGGCAGGCCCTAAAATAAATAGAAGACCGAACTTCTGCTGGGGAGGACAGAAGGGAAACTCTATCCCTGTTCTTTCTGTCTCTGACCTTGTCTCACGGAGGGAGACTTGGAGCTTGAATTCTTAGAGCTGTAGGAAGTGGGCAGAGCAAGGCAGACGCACTCTGTGGGGTGCGGGGACTTGGTGACTCGAGGGGGGGTCCCGGGCGGGAACAGACGCTCGCTGGGGTCTCAGAGTGGCTCTGGCGGGAAGGGGCAGCCGCTGCTGCCCGCCGAGGTGGGGAGGGTTAACTCCGTGAAGGTTGAAGGACTTACAGTAATGCTGTGAAGACAGAAACATCACAGGCTTTCCTGGCAAGGGGCTCACAGAGGGTAGGAGAGACTGCGAAATGAACTCTCTCAGGCTTTGTCGGCAGCGTTTCCCAAGGCCCAGCCTGGCCCCTTTGATAAATGACACATGTCATTCTGTCACAGCCTGACAGTGCAGCTGGGAGGGCTGGTGATGTATGGCTCCAGTGAAAAGGAAATCAACTTTTTGGCACCGAGTGAGCCTGTGCCCTGTATAAGGATTTTGTTTCTCAAAAAGTGAAAGATAGACTTAGGATTAAAAAAAAAAAAAAAAAAAAAAGTTGAAAAACAGATTGAACGACAGCTTACACTTAACATAAATTAACTCAGTAATGGCGAAATGTGCTAGCCCGTGATAAATAAAAGCTACATTAGTCAATTATTAATCACACTCTAACTTGTAGCCAGAACCCATGACTTAAATCTGGGGCCTGAGCTGCCTTACAAACAGATAAGACAGTGTCTGATAGATGTCTTCCAGAGGGCAATCAGGACGGAATCAAAGACTCAGTGGGCTCACCAATGGGGAGGGATGGAAGGTTCTAGAAAAACGGGTGGGGGGGCGGGGCGGGCAGGGAGGGTGAGTAGGAAAGAGGGAAAGACCCATTCCTTGGAGACAGAGTATCTACTGACTGCACAAGGAAAATTAAATGTAACAGCTCCATCCAAATACTTTCTTCCCTATCAGGACTTAACTCCCTCTGAACATCCAAGGCATGTGTATACTACAAACCAACCTTGACCCTTATGTATATTACTTTGCCTTGAAAATATGTTGCTAGTTTTGATTCCCCCCCACTTCCCCTCCCTCCCCCCCACACTACTGAGTTACATCTTTTAAATCAAATCCCTGCAGATTTTCCCAGAGCTAGCATTTATTCCCAAACCAATTGTTTACCACAGATTATCATTTAAGCCTCACATTTTACCAAACGAATTGACATTTGACATTCACGCAGAGTGAAGTGCAAACCTTCCTCTCCATCAAGTGGCTCTTGTTCGGCTGAGTTCTAAACATAAATGCCAAAAACAAACAAACAACAACAACAAAAAAAAAAAAAACGAAAAACAAAACTCCAGAAAAATAAAAAATGAAACAAAAAAACAAAAACCTGTTCCAGCTTGGAGGTGTCCCTGTTCTTCATGATACCATGAAGTGAACCCCCCCCCATGGAGTCCCCAGTTAACCCCTCTGCCCGTGCACACAAGGCTCCACCCCTCAAAGCATCCCGCACCTAGGGAAGACCCTGCCCTACCAAGAACAGGATCTGCGAGATGGTCCGCAGCTGTGGGATCTTCATTCCTTGTGTCCAGAAGACCTGTTGAGATTGTAAGGCCATCCCAGATGTTTAAAGGACACACTGAGGTCACAGGGCACACTAATATGTAGGTAATAGACCCACTCAGTCAGGAAAGTCTCGTTGGACATGCAGACAAGTAAGTGTGGGAAGCCACATCTCCAGCATCCCAGAGAGCGCCATGGTTTTACTCACCTAGAGCCATGCCTTGCTTGCACACAGGGGATATTCAAGATATGTCTGCCGAATTCAATTCAAAATACCCCGTATTTCCTGAACAAAGGCAAGGAAGCCATTTCTTGTTAAAAAGCTACAGCCACATTTCCAGTCCACTCTTGTGTGATTAAGAGGAAGTGAACCCAGGAAGCATTTCCGAAGCCCAGCACACTGCCATCAGACACATCTGCACCCAATACTTCCACCTGGTGCAATTTCTGGGTCTTATGTGCAGTGACATATTTCCATATGCCTTGACATGAGAATGGCAGAAGGGCCCAGAAGTTGTTGATTTCAGCTTACTTCCAATTTTGTATGTAAAAAGGCACTCAAGTTTTACCAAACGCAAATTCTCCGAACACAACCAGCTTTTTTTTTTTTTTTTTAACAAAAGAGGACAGCTGTTGCTTCAAGACAACTACTTCCTCCAGCTCAGGGGTCGACGAGACGAGGTGGGGTTCAGGCATATGGTGGGGTGGCGGAGCAGTAATGCTTTCAGGATCCTCCAATAAGCTAAACCCTTCTTTTACAAACAAGGAAACTAGGGTTTGAGGATGGAAGGGAAAAAATCTGGGAAAGAACAAAGGCCCAGGCCTCTGTCCCACCCCGCAGGTTTCCCCCATAGAGGACAATCTATTCCAAGTCAACCTTCTGGATTTAAACATGTACAACCAACAGGCAGGCTCCGAATCAAGTCAAATGTTTAAAATAGCCCCTAAAGCCACTGGTTTCCTCCATGGCTGTAAATAAGAGCTGGGGGGGGGGCGGTGGGCATTGGGGGTGGGAATCATACATTAAAACACAGGCTGATGTTTAAACTTCTCCCTTCCTCCAGCTGAAATATAATTTTTCTTTAGTCCATAAAAAATTCAGATAGTGTGCAGAATGTTTATATATTACCAAGGTCCCTCTTTAAAAGGTTTATACTTTTACTTTATGACCTGTCCTTGATTTGACACTTCCGCTCATCAGAAAGGGATTTATAAAATAATCCTGAAGGTGAGGAACACACATGTGTCAGGGACTCGCTGGGTTTCACGACACGAAATTTAAGAAGAGACAGAAATCCTGTTAAGCTCTCTTTAGTCACCAATAGACATCAAAGGTAATAATTAAAGAAGACAGACGTCATAAAACATAAATTTATGTCTCTTTTAATAATGCACAAGCACTGTAGTGTGTAAAACATCTATTAGGTTGAAAGAACATGAAAACGTTCCAATAAGAAAAAATCTATGTTTTGTTTTGGGGTATTTCCCTTCCTTTAAAAAAAAAAAAGTAGGATCTTTTCTTTTTTTTTTTTTTTTTTAACAAGTTTAAACCGAAGTCTTTCAAAACCTTTGCCATCTGTGGGTACATGAACTATGAATGACCCCGAATGATTTGCACTCTGCTCAGAATCCCTTAGAAAGCACGGGAAAAAGTATCATTAAGAATGACTGATGACTGTCAGTCAGGGTTGACCTCATCCAAGCTTTGGTCTCTGCCTCCGTAATAAGCTGCCTTTATTAGTGGCAACACTCCATAAAAGGGGTGTGTTTAGTCACAGGATAGCGGCCTCCGCATGCCCATTGCTTCTCTCCGAAAGATTGATTAGTGCTCATTTTTACTGCCTTCCCAACACAGACAGGGCAAGTGCTCCACAATCAGGGCCACAAGCCGCACACTGGAGCCAGGCGCTGGGGAGGGGATGCCTGCAAACAGGGCCGGCTGGGCGGCCAGGTCAGTGGCGAGGGGTTGTTTTCTTTCTTTCTTCCTTTTTTTTTTTTTTTTCCTTAGGAATCCATCTTACACACACACACACACACACACACACACACACACACACACACCGATCCAACCACAATCCCATCTGTGTGTTGGACTCCAGGGCCTGGAGGAGAAGGCTGGGGAAGCACTCACGTCCGCAGACAGGGAACTGAGGACCCACTGAAGTATTAACTCGTCTTGAAACCAAGAGGACTCCCAGCCTGCAGCCCTCTCTCTCTGAAATCAGCAGTTCCCAGCAAGCCAACAAGGAGACTGTCTGCAGAATGAGACCTCATAACCAGCCTTCGACATCAAAACACAAAGATGTAATTATTACCCATTAAAACTGAACATGTGTGAAACTGGAAAAAAAAATCTTCCCTATACAAGCACATAAAACCCATCTACTGCTTTTGTATTAACTACTAAATTATTTTTAAGAAGCAATTGCTGTAGAAACAGACACATGAATTTATGTCTAATCTCCACGCACCCCCAAATCCCTTGCACCAACTCAACTCTGGTTGAGAGAGACCTGAGTACCCTGAATCCCAGAAGGAAAGACGGAGGCATCGGTGTATTATTATCTTTGTCATCACCCTTACTACCATCACGAGGTGTCAGGTCCTGAATCGCTCAGAGGACACAGAGGAGCTGGCTTTGTGGTACCCTGAGCAGGTGCCCCACGGAGCAAATGGAGACGATGTGTCCCATGCGATCTCTTCCATTCCAAATACGTCTATAAACAAATTTAGCTCACAGGGTGATTAATTTGCAGAAGCCCCTTGGGAATAAGCCAGCCTCTCAGCAGGCTAATGCCTTCAGCCAGCTACTCCCAGAAATTTAGCCAAACACCACAACAAGCTCCCACTTTCAGAAAACTGCCTGAGAACCTCGGGATCCGGTTACCATGTACGAAGCACCTACTGGAGTTGGATTTCTTGCCGCAAAAATTAGGGGGTGAGTGGGGCATCTGAGGACTCCTTTAAAGGGAGCTCACCTACAGCAGCCGCTCAGCATCTCCCCTTAGGTAACTCAGAACGAGCGAGAGGGGGAGAGGGAAGAAGGGAGCCAAAGCCAGGCCCTTGGGCCTCTCCACGGGCTCGGTATGGTGGGTGTCACAGCAATGAACTTGAAGCAGCAGGAGGGTGGGATCCAGCACCCTGCCCCCCCCCCCCGCTCCGCCGCGCCCCGGGGAGTTCACTGGAAGCTGCACAGAAAGGGTTGGGATCAGAAGGAGACAAGGCTCTTTTGTGACCCACCAGTTCCAAGTTGGGTCTTCCCCCAGAGCTTCTGAGACACTTATTTTTCCCAGTTCCCAAAAAGTGGGTAAAAACATGCTTTCAAAACCACCTCCATGCGTTTTCCAACCCGCCCGGGGATGAGGTCCATCGTGCTCCCTCCTCCTAAAATTAGTGCTAATGACTGATTTGAAATTGACAAGCAATCCAAGTTCAATGCCTGCTGAATGAGGTGAGGAAAAGTTTGCTGGGGCAGAAAATGACACTCGGCGAGGTCGCTCCATCTCCGTCCACACCGGTGCGCGAATCCAGACCTCTGTGCACCTCCTTTTTTGAAGACCCCCCAATGTCCTGTTTTCATTAATATTATTAGTGTTTTCTATACCATTCACTGAGGACCCACAATTGGAATTACTTCCTGGCCGACTTAGAATACTCATTAGATTGCTTATTTCCAATTACCTTCTGGAGTTGGAGCGGTTCCCTTCAATTTTAAAATTAAAAGAGTATTTATAGACAAATAGGTAGTTAGACAGATGCAGAGATGGATATGGACATGCACGCACATATATACATATAGCCCAGGGTGGCGGTGGGGGTTTGAAGAGATTTCTGCACGGCATAGTAATGCTAAGGTATTGTTTATGGTCACATTATTTGTCTGTATTTGGCTTTTCTGGATGCCAGTACCTTCCCAGGTAACAATAAAGCTTAGCAGGAAAAAACAGACATGTTTTACTGTTATTTTCATGTAGCTCAGAACTGGAGCAGGGCAGGCTCTTAGAGAGTATTACACAGTTTACTGCATTAATAATAGGATGCCCCACTGCTGTGACACGTTCTGTACTTGAAATAAATATTAGTCACGATACTTGAGTTTTAAATCCATATATTTTAAAGCCGTGTTGTAGCAATGGCACCCACGGCCAGG
>NC_081564.1:88011108-88013608 GCF_022355385.1 Mustela nigripes | reverse complement strand
GAATGGGACAAAATGAATTCTCAAGTCATACTCCTGAATTAAAACAGTACAAAAACCTCTAATAACCAATGGAATTGCAAGTCTTAGGGAGAAAACAGTCTTGCACTGAAATCATTGTAGCTATCGATGGTATGTAGGTCATAGAAACTTCCTGAAATTAGCTACACTTTCCAATACGTTAACAAAAAAATCTCTAACTTTTCACCCAGGTCCACTTCACCCAGATTTGGACCAGAAGAACCTTCAAGAGCTCCCCTCCACTGTAAACATCGCCAGCACCTCATGGGAAACACAGGCGCACCATCGTTTTTTTTTTTTTTTTTTAAAGAGTACTTTTGAAGTATACTACACAACTAGATGTTTTTAAATACATTATCATAATATTAACATAATAAGCAATGAAGGAAAATTATCCATTGTTTGCTAACAGTTATGCTAAAGAGATGCAGTGAGTAGAAAATAAGACATGCCTACAATTAAAAAAAAGATATTTCGGTCTTCATTCAAAACTGTCTCTTACTATTTTCATCACCCTGTATGAATAAATAATAATTAACAAAATTAAACTTAAATATTCAGAAAGCACAAGCAGGTGGTGCCTAAATCTCTTGGTGAATGAATGAATGGACCTGACGAGCCCCCCCCCACCCCGGGTGCAGCCCTCCCCACCACACGTGCGCGCGCACACACACACACACACATACACACACACTCACACACACACAGCACAACAGGGCCGCCTTAAGTAGCTGACAAAATACTTAACAAAGGAACACGGGTAAATACACACCACCGCCCCTCCCAGTGGGATCACAACCTGTGTGCGTGGGGTGACAGGGCAGTGACAAGAGCAGAACCACGGAGACAGGCTGTTTATCCAGACACGACCTGTTTCCACAGAATATTTCGTGTTAATCTTATGTATAAGAGAAGTTGGATTCTGAAATCTATCTGGCGCCTCGAATCCACGTTATCTGATATCTGTCAGGGTGACGCCGTCTGACGTTGGTCGCGCAGCCCCGGATACCAGGGCAAGGTGCCCTGTTAGGGTCCAGCATCCTCCAGCCTCCAACACACTGAGCTACAAGCAGGGGTTGAATCGAAGCGTCCGTGTCTCCAGCTTGACAACAGTGGAGGTGTCAGGCCTCTAAGCTTTTCGCCTCATGCAAGTGTTTTCTTTTTTGTGGGGAAGGGTAAAATGTCAGGCCTGCCCGAGCGGACGCAGACAGCCACTCGTGATGGAGGCGCAGCTCCTGGGATTTCCCAGGTGCGAGTCCTGCCCCTGCCCTTGTCCGCGCATCCCCGGATCCCAGCAGAACGACAGGGGTGTGTCGAGCGTGGGCCCCGCCAGCTCCAGGCGCGGTGCAGAAATTCCACACACACCTGAGAACACTGATTTCTGCAAACTTTTTATCCCAGGCCTGGTTCGTCCCCATGCTGTCCCTCCCTCCCACTGAGGACTGCAGGCCTAACTCACAGGAAGTACCACCATTAGGATCTTCAGAATTGAAACAAATTGAAATCAAAACAGCTGAGTGGCTGGTTTTCTGTCTTGGCTTTATTGCACAGTTCAAAGCCAGGATTACGGAGGTCATTAAGCAGCATTGTCTCTGTGACATGATTAGTCAGGTAGCAAAGTCCGTTTGTCACCTGCACCAGCAAATTGAGTTAATACTGCACTACAGGCTATGGGGAACTGTATAATATCAACGTGATTACATCAAGCGGGCTGCAAACTTGACAGCTCACTGAATTTGTCGGCATTAATCGTTACGCCTGTCACAAATCCATCAGGTTTACAGATAATTAGGGGCCTGTTAATGAAGCTGGCTAAACAACCTTACCTTTTTTGATAATTAAGAAGCCGCTTCATTACGAAGGGGCCATTTCCTCCGAGCAGTATTTCTTTATTTTTTTATATAAGGAGGATTCATTTAGATAATTTTCCCTTCCTCTCTCATCACTATGAAGTATAGCCATTCTACATCTGTCATCCCCCAACTTCCTGGCTACCAAACAATCAATTATTTGACACTAAGATATTCCCAAGAAAAACTCATCAGTTACGGATAGAAAGAACAGTGAGGCAGCCACCGTGCCTCTTTAAGGGGGGGAAAAAGGCAGGATGTTATAGTAAAAACACTTTGGAAAATAGGTTGATTCTGAGATGTATATAATGGCCCTCTCTTTCTGAAAATGAACAAACAGTACAATGTATTCTGCTACAAATGCCACAACCGTATTCTGCCTACTTGAAGAGGAATGTGACTGGTTTCTGACCGAGACAATCAACATGGAAGACCCCTTATTCCACTCTGAAGACGAAGGAAATCCAGATTTTCTCACCTCGCCCATTACAAATATATTGAGTACTTTCGCCAACATAAATATTAGTGAAAATAAGCAAGTGTGAACCAACGTGTGTTAATGGAAGTAATTCCAGATGAAAGCAAACAGCCTTATTTTGCTAGGATTTCCACCTTCAATGCTTTTTATGAGT
>NC_081564.1:88003949-88008508 GCF_022355385.1 Mustela nigripes | reverse complement strand
GGCGGCGGCGGCCGCGCGGGCCGCGTCCCGGCCGCCGGGCTGCGGGCGGAGCGCGCGGGGCCTGGGCGCCGAGCCCGGAGTCATCCCCGGCGCGGGCCGCGGGCGCAGCGGCGGGCGCTCGGAGGGCCGGCCCGCGGCCCGCGCTCCATGCTGCCGCCTCCCGCCGCCGCGCTGCTGTGGCGGGCGCTCCTCGGGCGCCGCTCCGGGCGCTGCCCTGCGCCTTCCTCCGCGAGCCGAGAGTCTCCGAGCGCAACTTTCTCTCCCCCTCGCTCCTCGCTGCTCGGGGGTCGCGGCGAGCGGCTTTAGTACGCGGGTCGCAGCTTTCTCATTGTGCGCCAGCGAGGCCGACCGCGGCTGTCCTTTCGCTCCCGCACTTAGTCTAAGAGGAAGAAAGCAAACAAGACAGAGGAGTGAAGCCCCCGTACATACATGCGCCGGGGGGAGATGTCAGGCGCCGCTCCACCTTCCTTCCAAACAGTCACACATCAAACAGTGTCACCCCGCCGGAGCGCCACTTGCTGCCCCGCGCTCCCCGCGGGGCTTTGCCGCCAGGATCGCCGTCTCTTCCTCCGCGAAATCTAATGCAAACACATTTTGATCATGGATTTTTGGCCGGTCTTGATCTTCCAACAGAAAATTTTTGAAAAATAGACAAAAAGCACCCCCTCCAAAAAAAAAAAAAAAAACCACCACAGCCAACAACAACCCGGAGAGTGTGTGCGGAGGGGCGAAGAGCGGACATTCACTGGGGGGGCGAGATGAGCGTGGACTGTCCCCCCCAAACTCCTGGGAGAGAGGGAGATGCACTCTCGCTCCTTCTCTTTTCAGTGAAATATAACACACATTCGGATCGCAGAGCTTTCAGACAGTCTCAACTGATAGACAGACACATCGAGCTGCTTTTCCTGCTTCAGTTTTTACTCCTCCTCCTCTCGCCAACGTCACCCTGACAATTACAAATAGGTCTCTCACAGACCATACCTGTCAATCTTTTTAATTGCTTTGTTTTCTTTTTTTTTTCTTTCCGGAGCTAAACAATGTGACACAAAAAAGAAATCTTAATACAGCATAACATAAAAGATTGCACATTGGAGAAAGACATTGAGGGGGTTGTTATTGGAATCCACTGGCTGATACCGGGTGAAACCCATGTGTTGTAAGCCAAGTTAAGTAGACATTAGTTCCTGCAGATTTTTTAAACCTGTAAGTCCACCCCCCCCCCCCACCGAACGTTCATACACACGGAGCCACGTGGACAGACTACCCTTGGATGAGAACGTCGGGACATTTGGGATAAAAATACCTGTGTCACTTTTACAGTCTTGGTTTGGGGGTTAGGCTTGATTGGGGAGGGGCACTTGGGTGGCTTTTTTATTTTGGTGAGTCTAGGCAAGTGTAACACAAGAGGGTTTTTTAAATTAAAATGTATACCTTTAATACAAATTTTAGAATGGGCTCATCTCATCATACAAAAATGTGGAAAATATTTAATTTGACCCTTCTATGAAAAGTGAATTTACTTGGTCAATATAGAGAATTAGGGAGGAAACTGACAGGAAGGAACAGCATATCTTTCCAGCTGAGTTATGAAATGAGGTCTTCATACATCATTGCAACGTCTCCAATTCAGTGAGGTCCTTCGGCACCCCCACCCAGAAGTTTAAATGCTTATATGATCAGAAAATTTGGCCCTCGAGTCTCCAATATATGTGTTCTTCCCCAGTGGGAAACCTGTAACAGTCTTGTAGAGGCTACTTAAAGCATTCGTGGAAAAAAACACGAAATCTAGGCCAAAATAAACAAAATGGCTTAGTTCGTGCAACTTGCTTGGGACAGACAGGCTTAGGGCAGAAGGCGCAGGCGAGGCGTTCCGGGAATGGGGGGCCAGGAGTCCGGGGCGCAGGGTGCTCTGGGCGCCCCCGCCCCGCGTTCGGTCCTAGTGCGCGTGCACTGGTGGCGGGGGCTCCCCGCGCGGCTCGGGGGCCCCCGGCCGTGCCCCGCCGCCCCGGCCGCGCTCGGGGTTGATTCGTACCACCTTGCAAGGAAGTGAACGCTTCGCACGGGAAGGGGAGGTGCCTGCGCCGGCCGCCGGGCGACGCGCCGCTCCGAGGACGCCCCGGGCTGCCGCCGGCTCGGGGCCGCGGCGATCGCGGGACGCGCGGCTCCCCTCGTCGCCCCCCTCACCCTTTTGGAGGAGTCAAATCCGGCTTTTAGAGCGCGGGGAGGGTGGGGATATCCGGTGCCTCCCGGACGCCGGGAGAAAGGGGGAGGGCGGAGAGGATCCGCGGCCAGTCTGCGCCGAGCAGATTCAAACCAAAACAAAAAGATTAAAGGAGCAGCGGCCGGGGTGGCAGCGATCCCCAGGCCGGGACCCCAGGGGTGGCGCGTCCGGGGACCACGGGGGCTGTGCGGACTGCGGGCGCTGCGCGCGGCGGGGAGGGGGAGCGGGAGCCAGTCCTTGTGGGGAAGGAAGGGGGAGTCGAGGGGAGCACGCGGGCCGGAGGAGGGGCGGACCCGCCTGCTCCGCCCGCCCGCTCGGAGCCAAGCCGAGTCGAGCGGCCCGGGCTGGGCGCGACCCCGGCCCGCAGCGGCGCAGAAAGCGGGCAGAGGCGCGGGCCATGCTGCGGCTGGCGTCCGCCGGGGCCAGAGCCATCGTGGACATGTCGTACGCTCGCCACTTCCTGGACTTCCAGGGCTCCAACATCCCCCGCGCCATGCAGAAGCTGGTGGTGACCCGGCTGAGCCCCAACTTCCGCGAGGCCGTCACCCTGTTCCGGGACTGCCCGGTGCCTCTCCCCGGGGACGGAGACCTCCTCGTCCGGAACCGGTGAGCCCGGCGCGCGCCCCCCCCCCCCCGCCCCGGCCGGGCCGGGCCCCGGCCCGCTCTGCGCCGCTCCCCGGCTGTCCCGGGCCGGCCCGCGTCCCCGCACTCCGGCGAGCGCTCGGGCGCGTAGCCTGAGTTTGCGAGATCCCGGGAAGTTGAACCCGCCGCCATCTGGCGAAGGCGAACGTAATGTGACTGTTGCTGGTGTGAATACCCGATACCACCGAACGTCCTCATAACTGAGGGTTATTTTAATTTGGGATTCCCCTCCCCTCCCCCAGCCCTCCCTCCTCCCCCTCCCGCTCCCGAAATAAAACCGACGGGACCCAGAAGGGGAGGCTCCCCGCCCGGCCCACCCGCGCGCACCCACGGCTCCTGCGTTCCCATAATCTTTAGTGTGGACCGGGAACGGGCTGGACACAAACTGCGACGTTTAGGTAACGTGCTTTGGAGGAAGGAGGCCGAGGACGCGGCTGGCTTTTCCTGTGCGCTCCAGGTTGGCAGCCGCCTCGCAATGGCGGAGCCCTGTCGTTGGGTGCGTTGGTGTGCACCTCGCCGGTGTCGTCTGCGTGTTGTCAGTGCTGTATGGCTGTTGTCTGTGCCCTAGAGCCTACCGACAGGCTCGTGGCGCGTCCGGGGCGGCTGGGTCAGGGCCGGGGTTGGGGCACCGCTGCATTTGCCTGCGCGTTTTGCAGACCTCTGGGTGGTACTCGGGTGGGTTTCCCCACCTTCTGATCGCCTCTTCCACCTCCACACTCCCTACCTGACTGTGTCTACAGCTCTCTAATCTTTAGTAACTGGTGAAGCGCGGGAAGGGACCTCACTCTGCAGGAGCCGTGCCCTCTGCTCTCTGTTCGCTGGGTCCCCTAGCTGCTGATTTGCAGCCAGGGCGTTCGCCATTCCTCGATCCCCTACGTTAGAGCAGGACTCGCCCGCCTGCTCTGGCGCCTGCGAGGGGTTACAATGTTGTATGTTGCCTGCGAGGGAAAGGAGTGAGTTGTGAAACTATGTTGTAAATTGTTTCTTGGAAAGTACTGTGAGACTCCTGCAAGGCGTGAAAGGCAAAGTGTACCCTACCCGAGTGGCTTGATGCAGGGTTTAATCCGCTTATTTTAGAGATTCGGATCAGCCTTCCAAAGACTGCAACACTGAATAATTCTGGTCCTGATGGAAAACTTCTGGAAACCTGTTGGAAACGTAAAAATTGAGGGAGCCAAGAGTGGGACTGAGTGGAAGCTGGCCAGAGTGGGGTGCAGAGTGCCTTAAAGGTACATGTGTGTGTCCTAAAAGTTTTTGTGGGTGGATACAGGGCTGCAAAGGATCGCTTCATTATGGGATTAAGCGCTAAAGCTGTTGAGATAAGGACTTGCTTCCTACCAAGTTAAGAAGAAGGAACACACGCAGAACACACAAGACACAAGAGTCATTTGCTGGAAGTTGAGACGAGAAGCGGGCTGAAAAGCCTCAGCCTTTAGCAAGCAAAAAGTTTGACACGGGCTGCTTTCTTTTCTCGTAATTTTTCTGACCACGTACTCTGACTGTGAGCACTGATGTAAAACACACAGCACTGCTTAAATAAAATCCCCTTCAGATACTGGGTGTGTGGGGACCTGGGGGGGGGGGCTGACTGAGCGGAGCTAGCAGAAGGTGTGAAGTTAAAGGAGGACCAGCTGCCCTGGAGTGGGACCACCCGCCCCCGCTGTCCCAGCTGCCCTGGAGTGGGACCACCCGCCCC